>NC_067154.1:56362581-56645081 GCF_903995435.1 Acomys russatus | reverse complement strand
CAAGGACAATAATAAATAGTAGGTAAGTTTCCAGTTAAATCCCCACTGTGGAAAGGGGCAGTGTATGACCTGTAGCTGAGACCATTAAAATTTCTGATTTTCTTGTCTGTGGGTGAACTAGAAAATATGAATCACTGTGTAAAGACATTTAATCAATATTTATCTTAAAAATTCATAGTTAAAGCCACAGGTGGAAGATGAATGTATTTCACTTGAAAACAAATAATGTTGAATACAGTAGTCCACTCCTTGGAGACACGAAGATGAATGAAAAAAAATATATAGTTCTGGAGTTGCTGGCAAGAATGAGAGTTTGTGAAAAAATGTAACTGATAAATATTAAATAAGTACATTTTCTAAAATAAATGGTGGTTTGTGTGTGGTAGTTAAATAAGTTGGGTGCTGAGATAAGATCATTTACACTAGAAATTATTGACCATAGACAAAGCATGAAAGCAGTAAATGAAGCTTTCACTGTCCAGAACACAGGCTGAATTATCTTAAAAACATCCAGCCAATCTTCTTCGCCAGAGGAGAGGAAAGGAAGACAGCTGTTCTCTTCCTACCTCAGACCGTATGTGGCAGACACTGAGTTTTCTCACGTGTGTCTCTTCAGTACTTCATCCTATGAGTCCAGAAGATGTTCTAACAAAATACACAAAGTAGCCAGCTTACAAATAGAAGAAAGTAATTTTCCATACTTCTGGAGTCTAGCAAACCCAAATGGAAGGTGCAGATAGATTTAGTGTCTGGTAAAAGCTTGTTTGCTGGCTGATAAGTGGATCATTCTGTTTGGACCTTATGGAACTCACATGGCAAGAGGACTAGCCCAGTCTTTTGACCAACTGCAGTCCTGAAGAGTCCACTTTCACAAACTAGTTACCCCCTAAAGCAAATCCTACCTCCTCAATATCCTTGCATTAATTATAGCTCAGCAAAACCATGAGGGAGAGTACACAAAGCATTCAGTCTATAGCATTCGTGTACTTTCCTATTAGCGATTTCTTTTTAAAGTCACATTTAGTTTTTGAAAGTTTCATACATGCATACAATGTGTCTTAGTCATGTCCATCCCATGTCCTCCTCTAAATACCTCTGTAATCCCCCTGAAAAACATGTTTCTCTCAACTTCAAGTTCTCCTTTTATGCTTTTATTAACACATCGAGTCCTGTTGGTGTTGTGCCTATGTGGGATCAGCCCCACCCCGCATGGGCTACCTACCAGTAGCAACAGTCTAAAGAAAAGTGACTCTCACCTCCAGAAATATTTCTATTTGTTTTTTTTTTCTTTGTCTTAGCAATGGATAACTTACATGCAAATACTTTGGTTATACTTTTACCATGGCTATTTTTCCAACTTAACCATTTGCTTCTTGTTTTTTTTTTTTCTATAGCCCTTTCCATCCAACTTGACCCTTCTTTGGTGCTTCCTGACACTTTCTGTATGTTCCAATTAAATGCACTATCCATTTCCTTGAGCATGATGTATCTTTTATTATCTGCATTGAGACTAATTTGTTTTTTGGGGAGATGGAGTTACCTGGTAGCCTGATAGCCTAAGGTCACCCTGTTGTTCAGCTGTCCCACGTTCCCTGTTTGCTTGCAGGAGACAACTAAATTATTCTCCTATGATTCCCACTCTACTTTTGCCATACTTTTCCTCACTCCTCATAACTTCTTCCTCATGTATCTATTAAACACAAGTCTATATGAATGTTGGCTGTGTTCAATGCATTCCTTATTCATGCTTGCATCTCTGGCATTAAGCACTGTCCCTAGCATCTGGTGCATCCAAGCAGAAAGCAACAGGCAAATTGAGAACTGGATGGTGAGAGTACTTCATTAGTCACAAAAGAGAGTAGGCTATGCCATGAAGGAGAGAGTGCTGGAGGGTCAAGGAGGAATCAGGTCACAGAAAATTTTCTGATTTTTTTGTTTGTTTGTTTGCTATTCTATGACTCAAAACCAGGGCCCTCCACATACCAGCAGGGAGCTATAGCTCCAACCCCTCCTGCCCTCTTTACATTTCTCTTGAAACTAGACCTTACTAAGTTACCCAGGCTAGCTTTGAACTTACTCTGTAGCTAACGACTGACTTTAGATCTGTGATCCTTTTGGCGCAGTCTTCGGAGAGGCTCAGCTTTCAGGCCTGTGCCACTAGACTCAGCTGAATCATATTGTTCAGGCCAATACTTGTACCTAATTGATTCTTGTTAGGTGTATGGAGAATTTTCTAAACATAGAAATTGCCTGACATGGAGCCTTTTGGGACCATCTTATGATAGACTTATTTGATATGAATGTGTTTTGGGGTCCAGAGAAGCAAATGGATGCCATCATTTAAAGTAAGATAATACAATGATCCGTTTGGAATCAACTGAAGGTGGGCATTGTTATCGGAGAGTGATAGTTACGTTGTAGATGAGATACTGGCAACCAAAATATAAAAGAAAGAGTTGAAAGTAAATGTTTAAGTGGCTAAAAAGGCATACCCAGGTGTATGCTTTGTCGTGGCAAATGCAAAGTACAGGGATCTGGAATAACTCCCAGATTTTCTAGTTCAGACCACTGGGGAAAAAGAGAAACCTTTATGTAAGATTGTTAATGAGGGATGGCAACTTCAGGAAAAGAGATACCATGCATGTGGGGAATCTGGCTCATAGAGGCTAGTGCGTTACTAGTTTGACATATCTAGAAGACAGTGCAGCATGCAGTATGCCCATTCTGAGATCGTGACAAAGACCTGGGGTACAGGGTAAGAATCATCATCATACTGTTTGTCCACTTTCCGTTCTCTGTACTGGAATTTTGCCTGCTTTGAACATATGTGAGTCTTGTGCATGCTGCCACAGTCTCTGAGTTCTTATGTGCATCTCTTATGTTGTGTCTGAAAGATGCTATTTCCTTGAATTCATCCATCCTCTCTGGCTCTTTCAATTCAGCCCCCTCTTCTTCTGCCTACCCCTGAACCTGAGGACAGGGCTTGATGAAAACATCCCAATTAGGGCTGACTGCTCCACAGTCTCTCACTCTGTACACTGTCCAGTTGTGGGTTTATATACTAATTCTCACCTACTGCAAGGAAAAGTTTCTCTGATGAGGGTTGAGCAATGCACTGGTTCTCAATTGGATATATAATTGGTGAAGATCAATTAGCTTTTTACAACTAAGTTCTGGAGATTTTAAAAGCTCCAGGGATTCTCTTTTTCTCTCTACCACACTGGTGGGGTTACAGATACACAGGCTACTTGGCATTCTTATGAGTCCTCATATTTGTATAGCAAGTACTCTTACCCACACGCTGAGCCATCTTCCCAGAAGTTTACACTTTGACAGTACTAATTTAGCTGTTATGAAATGAAGCTCAGGATTTCCTCCCAAGAAACTTGGTCCGCCACCTGTCTCACTTTTTTTTTTTTTTTTTTTTTTTTGGTTTTGGAATAGTGACTCTGTCTACTCATGCCAAGTCAGTAGGTTCTATTTGTGCTTTGCGATGCTTTCTCCATCTGCCCTGACTTTCCGTTTCCATCTCCACCGTCTCATTAAGTTCCTTATCTTCCTTGGTGTGATCCTATAATTATGTCCCTGACAACAGTCCGAAAAGAAATATTTGAAGGGTATTTTGATTTCTGAAGCACAATTTGGTTATGTGCATTCTCTTTTGAATGATTATTGATAGTACTGTATATGTTAAGGTTACTCTTTGAGAAATTCCTGTAAATCTAATGATACCTAAACATATTTGTATGTAAGTACTTTAATTGATAAAGAATCATAGCTTTACATAAAAGATTTAAAAACTTTGACAAAACAAACAAAGAAACAAAACAGTCGTAGTCTTTAACTTGGGTTTACAAGAAAAAAAGTTACCCTTAGACAGCATGGCCATTTACCTTCAATGTACATTGCTAAGCGAAAAGAAGAGTAAAGACTTGTCTTGTGCTGCCATTGCATATTTCTAACTAGATTTGTCCGCCTCATACTATGAGCTAACTCTCACTCTGCAGATGAAAGACATGTGACATGGCCCTCTGAGCATCTGGCTCTTGGCTCTTCTCCACGTTAAGCTCAAATTCATGGTTTCTCAGAGAGTCCTCTGCAGCTGTCAGAAAGTCTGTCTTGCTTCCATCATTTGTTTTCCACATGTCTGCAGCCATTCTTTGTCGCTTACCTGTGACTTCAGCTCCCTCTTGGGTCTAGCTGTTCATAGAGTTTAGATTTTGTAGGAGGCACTATTCCTTATTTGGGCCTTTGTCATACACACTTGGGATTTTTAACACAGGAGCAAACCTTAAACCCCAACATGCATGCACACCTCCTTTCAGTTTTTTCTGCGAGAATAGTGACTAGTGCAAATTTGGGCACCAGAATGGAATCATCTTGAGGGACAGTGTGCTGACTGGTTCTAAGTTTCAGGGAATCTAATGATTCCATGTCTAGCCACGAAAAGGTATTGACAGGTCCTGACACGATGCGCTTGTTGAACATTGGAAAGTCTCACCACTAAGTACCCACAATCAAATGTGGATTTGTGGCCAACATCTGGGTAACAATGTGACCTGACACTTCAGTTTTCTCTGAAACAGATGACAGGCAGCTGAGCTGATTGGTCCTGATGTGAATTCATGACTGAGACTGAAGAAATGAAGGCCAGAGTCTCATCTTCCTACTGCTCCATGGCAACACAGTTGAACTCACTGAATCCCCAGCTTTGCAGGGCATCCTACTGTTAATGTCCCCTCTCCTGCCCGCCCCCTCCATCCTATAGGTTCTGTTTGTCGCAGACCCTTGACGAACACATTAATCATGGTACGAACCTACCAGGTCATGCTATATACAGACTGTGGCATGTATACATTTACACACCAAACTTTTGATGTGGCATAGTCACCTCCAGGTCAAGCACCTAAGTCACACATTTTCAGAATTGGACTTGCTGCCAATGACTAATCTACCTTGGCCGTTCTGACCAACTGTGCTCACCACAGTTAGAGCACCGTCCTGGAAGCACAAGTGTGAAGATGCTCACTTTGGGAGAATTCTTGTATGACTAAATGTTTGAAAACTTCAAACTCCTGAGGATGTCCTACAGATCCTCTCACCGGCCTGTTTCTCTTTTTGCTTTCTGATCTAGAGAAAGCGAGCTAAGCAATGTCCTTCTCTCGTGAGTAAGCCTCTTTTGAGTCTAAAATGGCAATTCTTTTAAGGAAATGGTTGCTAAAAGAGAGGCTCCTTAAAGACAGGTTTGTTTACTAAGTGAATGAAGGGCTGGAAGCAAACAAAGAAGACTTGACTGATAAACTTTTGCTCAACTACAGTAGCAATTGAGCATCACAAGAGGGAACTTCTGCAGGTTCCAGACTCTAGAGAATCAGAGACAAGGGCACTTCCCTGTCTCATATTGATCTTTCTCTGTTGTACTTTCTTGGTGAGGCACACAAAGTTACCTCATCTGGCCTTGACAACAAATGTAAGAGGTAATTCCTACTATCATTGTGGATAGGCAAAGGAGTCAGTCCAGAAAAGTCAAACAACTGAGCAATGGCTGTCTCCTTTCTTCCAGGAGCAGACCTCTGAAGCTCCAGCTTTGCCAGTCTGTCACTAAAGACTGGTGACACCTGTCTTCAAGTCCTAACAGTGTCCCTTGTCCCCAAAGCTGTTACCCCATTCTATCTACTGTTATCCACCTCTCTTCCTTGCTTTATATCTTGTCTACACTCCTTTAATGCCTTAGTAAAGCCCTTTTGCAGACCTGCTTAGCTCTGGTGCTTGTGCCTAGTATGCATCCTTAAGTACTACTGACATGTTGGGGCAGATAATTAATGGTTTTGGAGTCTGCCTGTGCATTGTGTGGCGATCAGCAGTGTTGGAGCCCACACAGAGCAGCAGTTTTCCTGTATTTGTGACATTAAAAATAGTTCAAGGATGGGTTGTACTTCCTTTGGAATATGGAGGAATGTATACTTGCGGATGCCTCATCCACTGTCTCCTTCTCTACACACGTGTTTCTATTTCTAACCCACACATGGTTCCACATATTTATGGCAGATGGCATACTATTTTAACACATGTATGCACAGTGTAATATTCAGATCAGGGAAATTGAAACATCCATCCCATTAACCATTTATCATTTTTTAAATATTTGAAATATTAAAAATTATCTTTCCTAGGTGCTTTGAAACATAGGACTGATGTCATGTAATTGTAGGGTAATATTATAGGACATTAGGAGAGACTTGCCTCTCACCATCACTGCTGTACTCCTTAGCCCCTCTCCTTCTAACACTTTTCTACTATCCCCAGCTGCTGGTAAGCTATTTATTTTTCCTATGCTCCCGGAGTCTTGCCTGAGGAAACAGTATTACTTGTCAATCTCTTTTCTCGAAGTGAAAAATGGAAGTAAACATGCAAGTCCCTCTTTCCTAATTCTTTCCTTTATCCAAGCAGATATGTAGCTTCTCATATATCCAACAATTTCTCTAACTTAAAATTTTCTCTAAATGAGAAGCAGAGTCCTTACTCAATCCTATAAAGCCCTCCTGGCTTCTAGTCTGACAGTTAAATAGCTGACGGTTTGGTTACTTTATGACATGACAATGCTGTGGACTCATTTGAAACACGTCATGAGTGTCAGTGGCTGTGATCACAGGTTTTAGGTCACACAGGAGACAGTGACATGTGCTGTGTCCTCTGAACCCTTCACAACATCATCCCCTTAAACAACAAAGCTTCAATTGCCACGTGATTTCTTGGTGACATTGGAAAAGGCAAGAGGTGAAAAACTGAAGTGAGCTCATATACAATGAGATGTTCAGGATTTTCATCCTAGTGTAAGCGAAGCCCTGTGCCAGAGACATACTTAGAAAAGAATTTTCCCTGAACTTACAACTTCCCTACCTAAGTGGAGCATGCATTAACCTTTCAGCATTTCACAGGTGTGAAAAACAAACAGATGCTAACAGTTTTTCATGTGCCTGAGCTATCTATGGTGAGTTTAAAAATCTTCTATTTAAGTTGAACTGGCTTTTTAAGTTTCAAACAATGATTTTTAGTATTGTGAATTTGGTGAAAATATATTCAGGCTTGAAACAAAAAAAAAGTCTACTAATTTTTTTTATTAAAAAATAATTGTGAGGCCAAAGAGATGACTGAGTGTGTAAGAGAGCTTGCCACCAAGCTGAGGACCTGAGTCCGAGCTCTGGAAGTCACGTGATGAAAGAAGAGAACTGACTCATGGAAGTCATCCTCTGACCTCCGTCCATACCATAGTATGTGCACACACCAACACTCACACCACACTAGTAAATAAATAGCTGTGAAAAGAGTTGAGATGGATTACACAATATTTATTCTCTGCATTATTTTTATGTATGCAGCCCAGTAATGCTCAGTATTGCAGATTCCCCATATCTCTACCACATCTTTGGATTCAACTCTCTATGGATTCAAAATAAGTCAGAAGAGAAGTTGCATCTCTGCCAGTGTCTGCAGACAGATTCCTTTGTCATCATTCCACACAAGACATAACGAGGACTCAGAAGGCAATTCCATTGTGTTGGAAGTCATACGTAATATAGAACTGATATAAGCTTGCTGGAAGATATGCACGGCTCAGATGTAAATGCTGTGTCATGATGTGTAAGGAAATAACACATGTGCATTCTGGTACCTTCAGAGGGTTGAGTAACCAGGCCCCTAACAACACACATTGATATCGTTGAATAAACAAACTACAGAACTTTGTTTTATCGCAAGATTTACTCTCTATTATTTAACAACTCTCTTTCTCTTCATCCAGAACTTGTTGGCGTTCACTATTTTCTGTCTCCACAAATAGAATCACTTTGGGGTGCTTCATAGAAGTTTAATTTTCAGATGGTTATATTTCTTCTCTAGATTAATTTTTAAGTATCTCAATGAGTTCAAAGGTCAGCCATGTGTCAGTTCCTTTTTAAGTCTGACTGATAATCAGTTGGTAAATTTGCTGTACTTTATTTATTCAATAATCAAAAGATACTTCTGTTGTTTTTATCTTTTGGATATAATGATGCTCTGAAAGTATGTGGAAAATTGCTCTTTAAATTCTGGCTTAATTCCATTAAGGTTATCAGTAAATCTTACAGTAATCCTACTTGTAGCTTTTTGACAGACATCAAGACTATTCCATGTTTATCCTGTCAACACTAGTCAAGGGTTCAAATTCTCTGTCATTGGCAGCACTAGTCGTCATGATTTAAATATTTATTTATTTTTATTTTATGTGTATGAGTATTTTGTGTACATTTCTGTGAAGAGCACCGGGTGCATGTAGTGTGCGCAGTGGCCAAAGAGAGCAGCAGCTCAACAGGACCTGTAGATACAGAAGAGGTGAGCAGTCATGATGTTGCTGGGAACTGAATTCCGTCCCCTGATTAGTAGCAAGTATTCTTAGCCACCGAGGCACTTCTCTAATCATTGTTGTTATTATTACTACTATTATTTGTAGGCATTCTAACAGTTTTGAGGGGGATTTCTTTGTGTGATTTGCACTGTGCCAAATACTAATGAGTTAGAGCAAAGAGCCTCATATTGTTGCCATCCATAGATTTTCTTCAGAGAAATACTTATTCCCATTCTTTGCTCTTTTGTAACTGGGTCACTCTGTGTCATTAGATTTTATATGCTCTTTTTATATTGAGGAATCTATCTCCACTTCAGCTATTTCCTTCTATTTCTTTTCATTTCTACTTGCTCTTGTCAATGATTACATACATTGTTGGAAACATATTTAAGTTAGCTCAGTGTATGTATTTTCTCTTTTGTTATCTTTGTTTTTGGTATTTGACTCAGGATATAATTGCAAAATTGAAAGTCAGAAAGGACCCCATGGAATTTGCAGTCTTTGCAGGAGTTAGAGTGACAGGAATTCAAGTCTCCATAAAGTTTTCCCTATTCCAATTGCACAATCTACCTAAGTATAACTCATTGTAAGCACTGGAGTCTCTGCTTCTCTCATCTCATTCCCTTTCTAGTTAAATCCTTCAGAGCTATTTCTGCCTTGGCTCTTGCGGTCTTTGCACACTATACAGTTCAATTTTCTTCTAGTCTTTCAAGGGCAAGTATGGCTATTTTCATCAAAGCTATACCTTTTTTTTTCTTTGAAAAAAAAAAGTATGTACCACATGATGTTGTATTGTGGTTAAAACCTCAGTGCAGTTTAAATCCAATATCTGTCACTATGTCAGGGCACTTTATCTGTGCTGTTCATTCTTTGGCACACATTAAGAGCTGAATAAATACCTAGTGAGTTAATGCTGACATAAAATGGGTATGATACCTAATTCATATAAATGTTACTAGGAAGGAGACAAACAACCTCAACCCCATGCATAAAATTAGAATAATTAGTTATCATCCAAGTTTTTTAGAGGTTTAATGAAGAACTGGAGAAGGGGTAGGTCTGCTAGTCCTTAGCAATGGCAGGTCTTTTGGAATGATGGTCATTAGCTATTGCATACACAGCATCAGTGATTTCCAGGTCCCAGGAAGTCTTGGCTGACAATTCTTCTATCTGCATGACTCTGCTGGGAAAAAAAAAACTGTGTGAAAGTCTTGCACTCATGTTAAGGAGACAGAGCCAGATATAGTCAAAAGCCCAGAATGAAGCACGGGTATGGCTGAGCGAAGCAAACACAGATGCCTGCTAGAGTTCCCAGGAAGGAATTCCCAGGAGACTGAATCACCAGATGGAGTTTTGTAGAGATGATGAGCTTGAGCTACCCCTTGATGGACAGCTGAACATAGGTGACAGAGGCAGAAAAGAGTTGCGTGCCAGGATAAGAGACATCGCAATTGTATTTAGTCTCTCATGTACAACATATAGGCCCTTGACCATCTTGCAATGGAGTTTGGACTTTGTCTCCTAAGCCAGGGCCTAAAAATGTTGCTAATGGTCTATACATGGCCAGGTAGTAAATATTTTAGGTTCTGTGGTCACAAATGCTCTCTGTCATATTCTTCAATGCTTTTCCCTCCATTTTACAGCTCTTGAAGAATGTTTTTAAAAAACTAAGCTTTCAGGCTATATAAAAACTGGCCACAGGCTGGATTTAGCTTAAATTACTAACCACAGAAGCCTATCAAAAACTGAGTGGTTATTTGACATGAGGTGCATTCTAGGATAATGGCTGTGAGAATAAAACTCACCAAACACTGCTTGTCCCTTTCCATGTACTCTGTCTCACCAGAAAAAAAAAAAACATATTTTACTAAATAAATCAAAGGGATGAAGCTTCACGTGTGATGGCTGTGTAGAAGGCAGAGAACGCATCATGAGAAGACCACAGGATGTGGCATAGTTAAGGGGATATTTCATTGTGTGCCATCCCTGCTTGCTGGCTTGAGTTGGTATCATAATTGCTGTTAATAATATTACAAATGTGAACATTGTAGGCACTTAATGGCTACTCCAAGAGCTGAATTTAGGATGTTGAAATACTTTATGAACTCTGTAATAAAGAAGTTTTATGGCGAATAGTTAAGAAACAAATGTTATGAGAAGTGCAGATTCTCCTAGTATGTGTCGTAAAGGTTGACACTTTATGCTCTCATCTTAATTCTACAAACCTCATGTGTTTGTGTTTAAAAGGCTTTTCATTAATTCAAAGTGCAGAACCAAGGACATGTAGTATTCCTTTACTCATCTCCTGATTGATGATTCACAAGGAGAACTGGGCCAGCCTTACAAGAAGGCTAATCATTTTGTAGTATGAACAATATTACATTTCTTTGTCTATTACAGGAAAACCTGAATGCTTGGAGTGTAGAGTTGTTTCAGTATCCCCATTTCTAGTCAGGCATTATTCTAGATGCTTTAGCAAAGATTATTTTTAAGAGGATTGGAAATACAAATCAGTAGAATCAAAGTAAAGCCACTTGTCCTCTATAATGTGAATAGGCCCTAACCAGACAGTGAAAGGTGTTATCTGAAACATTAACCTTTCAGGAAGAAACAGTAGGAGACGGTCTCTGTCAGTTTGCATTCTGTAGAAAGTGCATCCACTTCAAGAATGACACAGACTTTTCCCTCCAACCAACCAGCCAGCCAACCAACCACCCAACCAGCCATCCAATCAACCAGCCAACCAACCACCCAGCCAACCAACCAACCACCCAGCCAACCAACCAACCAGCCATCCAATCAACCAGCCAACCAACCACCTAGCCAGCCAACCAACCACCCAGCCAACCAACCAACCAGCCAGCTAACCAATCAATCACCCACCCATTCCCCTTTCTCCTCTCCAGGCCTCTCACCTTCTTTTCCTTCTTCCCTCTTCTTTCTCCACATACACCTGCACACTGCTCTTAGTTTTTTCTCTAGAACTTGAGAGGGGAACCAGAAGATGGCACAGAGAAATACCACCATAAATACCCTTCAAGATGTGGTCTTTTCCATGAAGAATGCTCTCATTTCTCCACGGCCAGCACACATGAAGAATACAGTGTGTTTGTATGCTTATATACATATGAATGTATGTAAGAGTGTATGGGTCTGACTTAGAATACAGCTGTGTGACATATATAGGTAATCCTTAGGCAATAGAAGGGTGAGCAGGCAGTAGGGAGATTCCCAGTGCAATTGAAATCATAGCCTCCTGACAAACTATATCTGTTAAGCAAGTGGACAAAGAAAGCAAACAATTTCTTCATCTTTCACCACAGAGAGTCAAAGTTTCAGGGTCAGATGCAGGTATATGAGAAGACTGGTTAGGATGCTGGCCATTGCTTGTGGAGAGTAGCTAAACAGTGTGCTCTTAGGGAGCTGGAGGCAGCAGTTTATTCCTTTAGGAGCTGAAGGTTGTTAACCTAAACACATGCAAGAAAATAAATTTTACAGAGTTCTCCCCTATCTGTTTATATTTTTAGCCTTAATCAAGGACAGAGATTTTCCATCAATACTTCATGATCATGAATGAAATTGGAGGTGACCTTAGTTAATTTCAACCACAATTTATTAAGTAAATACTGTGTTCAATTTTCTCATTCAGATGGGATTCCAGAATGAATCAGAAAGAGGTTTCTTGAGAACTATCGTTTCATGGGGTTTATGATGTACTTCTAAGGCCTGAAAAGAATGTATCCTAGAGAGAGAGAGAGAAGAGAAGAGAGAAGAAAGAGAAAGAGAGAAGAGAGAAGAGAAAGAAAGAGAGAGAAGAGAGATAAAGAGAGAGAGAAGAGAGAGAAGAGAAAGAGAGAAGAGAGAAGAGAAAGAGAGAAAGAGAGAGAGAGAGAGAGAGAGAGAGAGAGAGAGAGAGAGAGAGAGAGAGAGAGAGAGTCTGAATAACCAACTATTGAGGATGTGTGTAACTCCAAGGAAAACAAGACCCAAAATGTGACATGAAAATTGAGAGGAACACTCTCTTTGAAACACGAGGCAGGCAGAGAAGAGCTGGTGATGAAGTTGAAGCACCTGGGCAAAGGTGTCACTCAAATGTTGACCAACTGCCTCACAGACAACCATGACATCTCTCATCATGAAGCGGGAGTGCTGATCTTCTGCTCTTTTCCTTTCCAATGCTCACTGTTAGTTCAAAGCTCTATCCTTGCTTCTGGTTCATGGATTTTATTTTCAAAAGGGATATTTTGTCTGGACTACAAGATGTACAGAGGTAAAAGATGGAAGAGAATTTGAATGAATGGTCAACCATGACTGGCCCAGCTTGAGACCCATACCACGACAACGCTAATGATATTCTGCTGTCCTTGTAGACAGGAGCTTGGCACAACTGTCATTAGAGAGGCTTCACCTCGTAACTAATGGAAACTGAGGTAGAGCCCCACGGACAACGTTAAGTGGATCTTGGTGTGTCCTGTGGCACAGAGAAAGAAAGGATTTAAGGAGTCACAGAGGACAAGGACATCACAAGAAAACCTGCAGAATAAACTAACCTGGGCTCATAAGGACTCATTGAGATTAAATTGCGAATCAAAGAGCATGCATAGGACAGACCTAGGCCTAATGCACAAGGTAACAGTTGTGCAGCTGGGTCTTCCTGTGGGACTCCTAAAGCAGGAGCAGAGGCTGTCTCTGATGACACTGCCTGCCTTTGGACCCCTTTCCCTTAACTGGGCCGCCTCCTCTAGCCTCAATAGAAGATGTGCCTAACCTTCCTGCAACACGATATGCTAAGGTTGGGTGATATCCATGGGAGGCCTTCCCTTCTCCTCAGAGAAGGCAAAGAAAGGTAGTTGAGGTGGTGGTGAGGGGCATGAAGGGAGGTAAAAGGAAGAGACTGGAAGGAGAAGAGGAGGGGAAGTGAAATAACTTATTAATAAATATATACTTTGATTTATGTGTTTATGTCTGTGTCTCTTTGTGTGAGTGAATGCTAGCCGTGTATATGCTCACAGAAGAGGAAGTTATACCCATAGATTGGAGTTCCAGGCAGTTTGGGCCACCTGAGGTGGGTTCTTCTATCTGAACTCAGCTCCTTTGGAAGGAGGTGGCGTTCTTGGTTGATGAGCCTTGTCTCCAGTCACTATGAGATTTATTTTTTTGCTGAGAGTGAACTTAAATGACAGAGTCTAGAACTCCTAGGGGGCTTGGAGCTGTAGAACTACCATTTTTACAATCCACTTCAAAGAAGTCTTAGCATTCAAGCACTTCCCGTTAACCAAACCAAACCAAACCAAACAAAACAAAACCTAGCAGTTTTATTTGCAGAAGCTTGAAGCCGACTGGACTTATCAGCTTTCCTCACAGTTCGGACACAACCTGTCTTGCTATTTGAACTATGGGCGTAATGACCTATTTTCTGCCCCCGTTCAGCAGAAATCCAAGTAGTTGTGAAGAAAGAACGCCAAATGTCAAAATGCATTTCCTCCTGCAGGCCTCGTATGAGGCGTAATTAATGAGCATCTGAAAATAACCACATTTTGCACTGCTCAACATTCATAAAGAACCTGTGATCAAATCTAGGGAGCAATTTCTGCCCCTATTGTATCTTGCGTATGAAGCGTGCACGTTACGTCAACCTCAAGGTCCAGCAGAAGGAAGGAATCTGCTGAGAGCAGCGCTTTGAGCATGGATATCAGCAGATCACTTAGGGGTATAGCAGCGTTCCAGCCAGGCTTGCTTTGTTTATGCGGCAAAGGCTGTTCTTCTGCCTGTGTTAGAAATCCCGTTGTGATGAAGGGTGCGCTGCAGTAGGCTGTGGGCTGATAGAAGTATGTGAGTCATCTGTTTCTATCGGTATTGCACGGTATGTGTATACATTTGCACTCGAATTGTTTCCCTTCTTCGAATTTGTATGTTGACATCTATTTTGCAATAGTTGATGCAGAGGTTGTTTCTTGGAGATGACTGGGTAATGAGAGCAAAGCTCTCATATGTGGGGTTCGTGTCTTTGCCAAAGGCTTGGAGGGCCTTCTGCCCCCCTCCCCTCCGCCTTGTATTTGTCAAAACGCAGTGGAAGGAAATAGAAAGGAATTCCATGCCATACTAAATGCTAAGCTTGAGAACACCCTGGTCTTGAACTCTTCTGTTTCCAAGACCATCACTTAACTCACAGCTAAAAGCAACATTAGCACAGACACATTTAATTCCTTTGCTATTTTTTTAAATGACCCACGGGTATCTTATCTGTTTGGTGGGTTGTGGAGAATAGTTCTTTTTCCATACATCAGGCAATGAAGAGTACTCTGTTCAATTACAGGATGTTACATAACATCTGTTCTTAACATTATTATACCTGATTTTTAATATTTCCAGTTTGAAATTGGCAAAGCCTAGCTACTATTAGTTAAAATAGCACTGCTAGTAGCCTTGGCTACAGCAGTTTAAAATTCCTACAATTATTCTCAACACAAATGGTATAAACATTATTTCAGTAGGATTCTTATTATTATGCAAATATGAACTTCAGTGAAATCTTAGGTGTTGAAACTGCACTTCTTCCGGTTAGATCTCTTTTTGTAAGTCAGTGTCTACTTATGATTTTATTTTCCTATGTTTTAATTTTTTTTTCACAAGCAATAGGTATTTAATTAGCCTCTCGGGGTGGCTTCAGGCACCTCCAGCACCCTCGATCTTCTCTTCAGCAGTTCTATTGAAGAATTTGGCCTTCATGATGACTGACTGCTTAGGGAGCCTGGCCTTCCCCAGAACTTTGTAGTAGCCCCATCGCACAGTGTCAATGACCGGAGCAGCTCCAGTCTTGGTTTTTGCAGCAGTTGTCCCACGTCTGCTCACTGACCAGTGTCCACAGTTTATTCAGGTTGACAGTTGGGCAAAAACTCTGGCTCCTCTTTAAGCGGTAACGCCTCATACCAACTTTCCAAAGTAGCTTGGATGATACTTGCAGAAGTGATCCTGTGGTGATGCGTGCCTTCATCACTCCCAAGGCTGCCTGGGTGCTTACTGATGTGCTGGTGGCCTCGGAGTTTCCGGGCCTTCCTCAGTCTGGATGGCATGGTTGTGGCAGACAGGAAAGGGGCCCTATGTTTTAATTTTTGCTCAATGCTTCAAGGCTTGTTCTACTACTAAGAAGGCATGAAGGCATTGCTTGAGGCACAGGCTGCTGATCACAGAATAACCTAATTATATTCTTGGCTGCATTGTCATTTGTGTTTCTCAATGTAAAGACTCATATACAATAGAAGGATCAAAGCTCAGCCTTAGCATTTTCTGAATATTGTTTTCCTTCTCAGTATTGTTAATATTTGAGTTTAGCTTCTGATGACTACAGCTCCAGAAGGGTCTATTTATAAACATTGTTTAAGAAGTAGACAGCTCAGGTGCCACGGAGTTTGCTATCATTTGATTGTTTAGATAATTATGGAACACTAAAGGTGTTAATGAAGGACAAAAAATCGTGATAATGAAAGAGGCAGCTGAATAAAAATATATAATATAGGAAGCTCTTGATAAAATTTAATAAAAATCATAAAATGCTCCTTTGAAGCAGCTTGGATTTACTGGCAAGAATGGCTTTAATTTCTCCTGCATTTCTTTAAATATTTAATAGATGCCTGTATAAAAATTTTACACATTATATAATTTTTTTCCTCCTTAGGGATGACATTGGGATCAGTCAAGCTTTGCAGATTCTTCCTCTTCAGTTGCTACATATGAAACTGTGGGAAGAGCTACACGCGATACGTAAACAAAGATGTACATCTATTTAAGAAGCAGAAATTGGTGCCCATCAAGTGAAGAGTAAATTGCAATACTAATGATGAGTTTGTAGTGTACATCAGTGGCAATGTGGGTGACCTGATTTCACACAAACCTCCATCAAGTCTGTCTACATGTCCCATGATGGCAGCTCAGCTAAGAGGACTAGTTAGAATTAATGGCTGCAATAAAAATTATATCTAGTTACTGGAGGACCATGATTTCTGCTGTGACTTAAATGAAGTTTTCATGTGGTGTAGAGTCAGAGATAATTTCATATCCAATCTAACACACAACCTATGAGCGCAACAGAAACGGGCGTAAGAAACACTGTTCCGCAGGGCCAGACTTTCAGCATCTCTGCAATGCTCTGCTGCTTCACGAAGGACTATTTCCAATGATCCGTTATAATACACTTCTGAGCTGAAAAATGCTAAAGATATACAGGTCTTCCCTTAGTAGATTTTTTTTTTTTTTGTCTCTTTATCGGTTCATTGTCCCTGCCAATCTTGGAGACACATGCTTCACTGTTCATTGTGCCTGTGATGTGAACTTTGCTGCTTGTCTATTAATAATGACATCAGGGATAACGGATTGAGTGAAAGGCTCTAAAAACAGCATGAATAGGAATCTTGTGATATTCTTAACTTTCAGAAAGGAATGCTATAGTTTGGTCTACTTATACACACCAGTGAATTCAAACGCTTTAACATCTAAGGAACTCTTTGATTCGGACTACCTGATGAGTTGATAATTCTCTGCTTTAAAAAAGCATAGAATAATCTAGAATTTATTAGGCTGAGTGAATACCGTTAGAATAGTCCCAGAGCTGATTTTAACACCTACGTTACACTTTTAGGTTTGTGATGTGGAAAGCAGGATTGAGGAAATTGAAAGAGCGTGATTTCAAAGAGCTTGTGTGAGATCAGTTCAAAGAAAATCATGGAGCATTGAGTGAGAATATCCGAGAAACAGAATGACATAAATTCCAACTGCAAAAGGTCCTGAAATGGATAACTATTGCATCCTTTAACAATTTGAGGCTGAAATTTAAAAGACTTTAAAATTTGGGAGTCTGTGTTAGTTGTATCCATCCAATGTTTTTAAAAGAAAATTGAATAGTCAAAATTTGTAAAAGAGTTTTTTCTTTTCTTTTTGCCAGCGGTACAGGAAGTTTGGCCAGGTTAGTCAATCCAGGGGTCTCCTCATTTTAGCTGTAAAGGATGACAGACAGCAGGTTAACATATCAGATTCAGAAATGCATTTTTGTCCTTCGAAGCTCCTGTTTATGATCGTAACATAAGACAAGCAAGGGTCTCTGCATTTCAGACTTCTCTGTAAATTCTGTGGCTGGCCCAAACCTGCAGTGTTTGGGTTCCACGTCTTGATTTTGAGCTCTTTCATCTCAGCTGCTGTTTCTTCTTTCAGGATTTGTCAGGGTCCATGGAGCTGTCTAGCAGGATTTGGATTCTTGGTGAAACGTAGCCTTTCCATGCCAATGTGTGTGCTTATGAGGGTGTGCACTTGGAGAGGAGAAAACCCATGACCAGACATCCCAATGTGTCAATGGTGCTTGCATAACTCTGTCCTCAGAGACACAGGCACTGTCTGTGAGCTCACCCACACCAATACATACATACATATATATATATATATATATATATATATATATATATATATATATATATGTGTGTGTGTATACATATATATGTATATCTATCTATCTATCTATCTATCTATCTATCTATCTATCTATCTAATTTTCCCACTTTCATTGACTTCCTGTTTTTTAATATATTTTATTGATTTATTCATATTACATCTCAATTGTTATTCCATCCCTTGTATCCTCCCATTCCTCCCTCCCTCCCATTTTCCCCTTACTCCCCTCCCCTATGACTGTGACTGAGGGGGATTTCCTCCCCCTGTATATGCTCATAGGGTATAAAGTCTCTTTTTAGTAGCCTGATATCCTTCCTCTGAATACCGCCAGGCCTCCCCCTCCAGGGGACGTGGTCAAATATGGGGCACCAGAGTTCATATGAAAGTTAGTCCCCACTCTCCCCCCAACTGTGGAGAATGTCCTGTCCATTGGCTAGATCTGGGTAGGGATTCGAAGTTTATTGCGCGTATTGACCTTGGCTGGTGCCATAGTTTAAGCAGGACCCCTTGGCCCAGATCTGCCCATCATAATATTCTACTTGTAGGTTTCTAGGACCCTCTGGATCCTTCTATTTCCCCATTTCCCCTTGCTTCTCTCACCTAGATCCCAGTAGGATGACTTCTTGTTTTGAATCTGTTGCTTAAGCAAATTAAGAATGCTTTCTTAAAGCCTTCCAATCTTTTGGGGCCAACCATTTTGCACTGTGGTTATTCTCAATTCTACATTTGTAACTATATAAGACAGGTTAAAAAAAACAATGTTGGTTTCTGGGTGCGAAGCCCAGAGATTCTTGATAAATCACCGTGGATGTTGAATAGTCAGGGAAAGTGTTTCTGGAGGATTCTATAACACAAAAGGATGGGCCTAGAGGCTATGAGGCTCACAGTTCAATCAGTTGTGGTAAATTGATAGCAATTAAAACTTAAGCATAAAAATGCTTTTCTGTGCTATGTGTCGGTGCCATGGGACTTGACCTTGAGGGTGGGTAGGAGAGCTGGCGTACTTCAGAACCAAATGTGTGGTGACATTCAGCTAGTATGAAGGACTGTAAGTATGACTTAGCACATTAATACCAGGCTGAGGAAACGGTTCAGGCAGTAAGAGTGCTTGCTGAGAAAGCACGGCAACCCAAGTTTGGTCCCTGGAGCCCACAGGAAGGCAGAAGGAGAGAGCTGACCTCACAGGTTGTCTTCTGACCTTACACATGTGCCTTGGCACACACGCTTCTCCTCTGCAATGATAAATAAAGAAACAAATTAATATCAACAGTCAGCTAAGCAAAGATTATCGACATTTTACTTTTCTTCCTTTAATTCTTGTTTTACATTCACTTATTATTAATTAATTTATCTCCCCCACTCTGTGTTTGTGTGTATGCTCACATGTGCATTCACGACACAGTATGAGGAGGCAGAGGACAGCAGAGGACACTTTTCAAGGCTTGATTCTCTCCTTCTACCATGTGGTCTCCAGGTATTATAGACAAGTCTTCAGGCTAAATGCCAAGTGCCTTCACCCATGAGCCTTTTTACTGGTCCCCAAGTTTGATTTTTTTTTTCTGAAGTACTTAACCTAGTCATAAATACTGACTCATAGCTGCTATTTACAAAATGTTTGCCAATATGGTATAAGTGTCTCATTCTTGGTAATTCTATCAGTCTGCAAACTAGATCTAGTCACAGTTACTCCAGCTATCTGAGACTTGAGAATAATGTATTATCACAATTTGTCCATTCTTGAAATGTAAATGTACTCTAATCTCTCTAGTTTTAGTGCAAATTCCCCTCCTTCTGGCTCTTAGTAAAATATATCATATATTTTAAAATTTTAATTAACATTCTTCCTTTCTTTAGAGGCTAGTTTTTGGTCCACCTCATCCCATTTCCATTTCCTTTTGATTTCTAAATCAAGATTCAAACCAAGCCTTATTCATTGATGAACTAAATAAACTGTTCTCTAGCAAAGAGGCTGCTTTCTAATTAGCTGCAGGACATAATTAGCACATTCTCTGGGCCAGTAGGAATTGGATTTACCAGATGCCAACAGCTGACAATCTGAACAATGCTCCAGGCAGCCAGGCAGGCAGAAGAAGGCAGCAGCGTAGGTGGAGGAACGGGGGTAAGGGAAGGGAGAGGTTGTCAGGGTTTCAGTGTGAATTTCTGACAAGTTAGTCACTTGTACTAATAAATATGGTCTAGCTTCAATGTTCAATATGCAAGTGAGTCTCCTGAACCAAAGGACCTCACAGAGAACGCTGCATCAACAATCACCTATCACAGCAATTAGCCCAGGAAGTACCTGGAACCTGATAGAAGCATCGAGCAGCTTAGCTGAGGGCCAGACTGTGGATCAATGTCAAAGTTCAGGTTGTGCTAAAAGCCTCCTATTCCTGCAGCATTCAACTAGTATCAGGGTACCACAGACCGGTGATAGAAGTATATTTTTTCCTAATAAGAAGGCAATAACTTAACTCTACCTCGTATTTAGGACGTTTCAATTTATCTAACCCAATCCCAGACACATGCATGCAGATCCAAATGAAAATGTAGGAGTCTTTAGAGGTATTTTTAAGATTCTGTGAGAAGCTGTCTTAGGGTTGTTTTGCTGTGAAGAGACACTGACTGCAGCAACTCCCATAAAGGAAAATATTTAATTGGGGCTGGCTTACAGTTTCAGAGCTTTAGTTCCTTATCGAATTGGCAGGAAGCATGGCAGCACGCAGGCAGACACGGTGCTGGAGAAGGAGCTGAAAGTTCTACACCCTGACCCTCAGGCAGCAGGAAGTGAATTGGCTTGAGCTTCTTAGAGCCCTACTCGAGCAAGGCCACACCTACTCCAGCAAGGCCACACCTACTCCAGCAAGGCCACACCTACTCCAGCAAGGCCACACCTACTCCAACAAGGCCACACCTCCTTTTTTTTTATTTTTTTATTTTTTTTTTATTAAATTATTCTTGTTACATCTCAATGTTTATCCCATCCCTTGTATCCTCCCATTCCTCCCCGCCCCCAATTTCCCATTATTCCCCTCCCCTATGACTGTTCCTGAGGGGGATTACGTCCCCCTATATATTCTCATAGGGTATCAAGTCTCTTCTTGGCTACTTGCTGTCCTTCCTCTGAGTGCCACCAGGTCTCCCCCTCCAGGGGACATGGTCAAATGTGAGGCACCAGAGTATGTGAGAAAGTCGTATCACACTCTCCACTCAACTGTGGAGAATATTCTGACCATTGGCTAGATCTGGGAAGGAGTTTAAAGTTTACCTCCTGTATTGTCCTTGGCTGGTGCCTTAGTTTGAGCGGGACCCCTGGGCCCAAATCTGCCTATCATATTGTTCTACTTGTAGATTTCTAGGACCCTCTGGATCCTTTTATTTTGCTGTTCTCCCATGCGTCTCTCATTTAGAGTCCCAATAGGATGCCTTCCCCTCTGTCCCAGTTTCCTGGTAAGTGAAGGCTTTCGTGGGACATGCCCCTTGGGCTAGTATGCAGATATAAGTGAGTATATACCATTTGATTCTTTCTGCTTCTGGGTTAACTCACTCATTATGATCATTTCTAGCTCAATCCATTTATCCACAAATTTCGGGAATTCCTTGTTTTTAATAGCTGAGTAGTATTCCATAGTGTATATGTACCACAGTTTCTTTATCCACTCTTCTACTGAGGGACACTTAGGCTGTTTCCATGTTCTGGCTATTATGAATAAGGCTGCTATGAACATGGTTGAGCAAATTTTCTTGTTGTGTGCTGGAGCATCTTCTGGGTATATTCCAAGGAGTGGAATAGCTGGGTCTTGAGGAAGCCCTATTCCCATTTTTCTGAGATAGCACCAGATAGATTTCCAAAGTGGCTGTACTAGTTTGCATTCCCACCAGCAATGAAGGAGTGTTCCTCTCTCCCCACATCCTCGCCAGCATGTGGTGTCGCTTGAATTTTTGATCTTAGCCATTCTGATGGGTGTAAGATGGAATCTCAGAGTTGTTTTGATTTGCATTTCCCTGATGACTAAGGAGGTTGAGCATTTCTTTAAGTGTTTCTCAGCCATTTGATACTCCTCTGTTGAGAATTCTCTGTTTAGTTCCAAGCCCCATTTCTCAATTGGGTTATTCGGTTTGGTGGTGTTTAATTTCTTGAGTTCTTTATATATTTTGGATATTAGAACTTTGTCAGATGTAGGGTTGGTGAAGATTTTTTCCCAGTCTGTAGGCTGTCGCTTTGTTCTCTTGACAGTGTCTCCTGCCTTACAGAAGCTTCTCAGCCTCATGAGGTCCCAAGGGCCACACCTCCTAATAGTGCTACTCCCTATGGCCAAGCATTCAAACTCATGAGTCTATGGGGGTCATTCCTACTCAAATTACCACAGAAGCCATTGTGAAATACAAATGGACTACTTATAAATAAATATCTCATAATCCTTTCCAAAATCTCTTGTCTACAGAGATGTGATGTTAAAAAGAGGTCTTGTAATCTTATCACCAGTGAATAGAATCCCTAAGGCTTTTCGAACACTTTCATTTAAATCACAAATGGCCAGTAATAGTTATGAGCATTTCCAAAGTGGAGTTGCCTAGCAAAAGCTTGGAAGGGCACCATCAACACGTGTTGTGGGGCTTAAATAACACAAGCTCTGCCAGTAGAGAATCTATGAAAATAAACATATCCTGTTTACATGATAAAACTGTGACTTCTGAATGAGTGAAGTTTATTTTGTTTTTGTTTGTTTTTTTTGTCTATATGTCAGTTAGGAACCAGGCAAAACAAGACAGCCTTCCTTCCAATAGTCTACACAATCAATTTAAGATTGTTCAAGTTAGAAAATCTAAGTCTCGACATAAAAATTGTTAAAGAAAGTGGTACATTTATCTTGAAAACAAAGAGACTTAATAAAATGATAATATCTACAGAGATCTCAGAATGAGAGTTTTGGATAAGTGCTTCTTTCTTCATTCAGTGCTGCGTGGACTGGCTCCTTTAATTCCATAAGATGCAGATGCCATTGCTTAGGTCTGGAGTGGAGAGTGCTAACTAGTTGGGTCTTTGAAGGGATTTGCGGATTTTCAGGCTTTTTTTTTTTTTTTTTTTCAGTTCATGAACTTTGCACAGGCTCAGCCCTCAGTAGGTGTTATCATTTTTTATTATTATGCAAGTTAATTCAATTCCATTAGAAACCACCAAACCTCATTACAAAGAATTAGGGAGTTAACCAGACTGCACTCTCCAGTTCTTGCTATGGTTAGCATCTCAGTGTCTTCAATGAGGGGCTTGGATTGTTTCCAAACACCATGAGTTCACCACTCAGAGGATCACAGACAACACCAAATCTTTGCTAGTTTGTTTATATTCATATATTTCCACATTCAGAACATGGATGGGCTTATGGGAAAATGCAGTACTTTTCAGTTACTATTATTGTCTTAATAACCCAAGTAAGGTTTCAACTTTCCATTTTCTTTTTATTCACATTTCAATTTATTTATTTATTTAAAAATTTTTGTTGAGACAGTGCCTGTTTATGGAACCCTGGCTGTCCTGGAACTATGTAGACCACGCTGGCCTTGAACTAACTCACAGAGATCCACCTGCCTCTAGCTCATGCATGCTGGGATTAATTGCTCGCAGCAGCACCATACCCAGCCCTTTACCTGTTTGTAATGGGAATTCTAGTCAACTCACTGATCTGTGAAACACTGGAGCCTGTTCACTGCATCTTGAGAGTCATGAAAATAGATACCACTTTCTTTCCCTGGCTGCTGTCTTGCTAGCAGATGTTCAACTGCCGGACTAAAATCAGAGCTGCACAGAGAAGGGCAGAACCAGAAGAGCAAGGACCCTGGATGCGGCCCCCATGCCACGTTCTGAAGACCACACCACATCCAGAGTCCAACTATATAAACTAACCTAACACCTAGTACTTTACCCTGCCTTGACTTGGATTTTCTGCTACAAAATCTCCTAAATCACACTTGGTCAACTGTGGGTCATGACCATCATAGGAGAAGGCACAAGTAAGGGTGAACTTGCAAATAGTTGGGTAATAATAACTGTTTTCTTTTTCTGACGTGCACAGATAGAAACTTAAATAAAATTAGAGACCTAATGAATTGAAGCAGTGTCTGTTTGCAATGGACTGCTTTGCCTCGTGTGACTCCACCAATCCTTGACTCTGAACACACACACTGTACATTCTTTGCAGCAGCTGTCACTTCCCTTAATTCCCGTGAGAGCTTCTTGATTCAAATATTACTAAGGTTCAAACTTCACTTTTATGAAAAAGTAATCATTAAGTGCATTGATTGGCTTGAATTAGGACAGAATTTCCAACAAGTTCTAGAACGTTCTTCCATGCATCTCTGCCACTTGATAATTTGTAAAGTCATGTTTTAAAATTACATAAAATACGTTATGTATCAAACCTATATGTATTATAGACTTTAAAGTTACTTAGGTTTTTTTTTTTTTTTTTTGTAAAGATTCACATCTGTATGCTTTGCATACTTTCCACCTCTACCTCCCACATGTCTACCTCCCATGCCAGGCCTCCCAACGCAAAAACGTCTCTCCCTTGTATTCGTGTCCGTTAGTTTATCTTGGGAACCAGCGAGATCCAGCAGGGCCATTTATGTGACTGTGGCTCTATAGTTATCTATTGAAGCCTGGTGTGCTTAGTACAGGGGTACACAACTACAGACAAGGATTCCCTCTCTCCTAGCATCTGCCCATGGTTAGTAGTTCTAAATATCCTACTTGCAAAGGCTTTGAGTAACACTTCTCTAAGACGTTATTTCTGAGGACTGTGCCACCATTAGAAATGAGTTTATTAACGTTTTCCTCTAATTTCTTTGAAGCGGTAATTTTAGAACTATGAATATCTAGAATGTGAGACCTTTATTTTGTTTTAGAATATTGTTGTCTAATAAAACTTTGTATTCAGACCAGGAGGACTCTTACTGGTATTGTACAGGTTTTGATAGTAATTGATAAATAAATGAGAAATGTCTGGAAGTTATTGGCACTGAGTAGTAGCAAGGATCAGCTGTACCATGTACCCTTTACTGTCTGAGTCACTGGTTTATGGGCTGTGAGGCCACTTGGTCTGAAACTTTGGGCAAAAGGTGATTTGAACTGAGTCACTGCAGTTTGATGTGGGCCTACAGAAAGCACTTAATCTTTTTTTGAGCTTCAATTGATCCATCTAGAGAGAACAGATGTATTAACAGAAAGACTACACAAAGGAAAACTAGTCTGTTCCTGTTTACAAATTCTACTCATTAAACTTTCAATAAAATGAAAAACTTCAAAGATGGTGTCAAAACATAACAAATAAAATAGGCAGTCTTAGACTTACAGGCACATTTATGTTGAGTAAATAAACTCAGAGGCAAAGGCTCTTCTTGTTCACAGTTCCCTTTGAGAATGAAAGACCCACTTCCCACCCCGAATCATCAGAATGAGTGAGCGGCATGTCCTAAGCGAATGCTCTCTGCACTACTCCCTGATGGAGCAAGTGCAGTTTGTCAGTTAGATTGCTCTTCCTTCTTCCTCCTTGAAAAAATGAACTTGGGACAATTAAAAAGACAGAGAAGAGGGACTTCAACAACAACTCCAGGACATTAAAGGAATTTTAATCCAGCAACACCGCTGCTCCGGCCAGGGATCACATCCTCTCTTCTGGAGAACCAAATGGAAAACATCACAATGCATTCTTGATTGATGGTTCCTCTGGAAAAATATGGCAATTACTCTGTGGATATGAGAAAATATGGACTGGACACCCTTGTGCTTCTCCTTAGGTGCTGTGGACTTTTTTTTTTTCTTCTCTCGGGGTAATAAAGCTGAGGCCATATTGCTAGAGAAGAGTCCGGTGCCTTCAGATCTGTGGCGCCGCAATCACGGCGGTCTTCAGGACACAGCGCACAGACTCCCGTCTCAGCGGCATCACTCCCAAGCTCAACACAGATGTCTTACTTCATTCACTGCTAAGGTGAACTGTGTGGAGAGGTGAGTCATGCATGCGTGTGCATAACATGTACTCAAGTTACGTTTTCATTGACATACTAATTGATGTAAATATTTCTGTGACTATCAGTAAGAATTCTAAATTTTCATCAGAAATTTCCCCAATTACCTCCAAAGCCAATTCTATTCATCATCATCTTAACAGCAATTTCTCCTTATGAAGAAGCTTGTTGGAAGTGAATCCATATTGGAAGCACCAGGGAGTCTGTCTTATTGGAGAACAAAGCATTCCTTATATGTTAGTAAAAGAAATCACCAAGTCCCTTTGTTTCTAAAGCTATCTAATAAACATCTCAATTTATAGAAAGATGAATGTGAAAATAACGTAGGAACGGAAGATGGGAAAGGCAAGAAATGAGTCCGTCGCCTTTGAAGGCCTGCTGGCTGATCTGGAAAATTCTCCTGAGCTGCAGGGCTTTCCATCTGAGAGCCCTGATATGTCACCCTTTCTAGTGTACACATTCTAATTGGAAATGTGGCATTTTATGCATACACATGCATGCAGCCAGCATAAAAGGGCAATCCACGTCTCAGGGAAGATTCATCTTACAGAGGCAGTATGCATGAGGAAGGGAGGAATTGAGCAAGATCACATCACAAATCACTTTTTTGTTGTAGTTGTGAGAAAGAAAACTCCCAAATGTCATCTACTAAGGTGGAGGAATTGCATCTCCGACCCCAATTATTTAGTTTGCAATGCCCATCACTTCATATATAAAATGTGGCAAACATTTATGAGAAGATTCTAAAACTGGTTTTGTTCATTATGTAATGGTTCTTGTGTCCTAACACACTGCATCATGTCCTTTCAGCAAGGCACATAATAACTTCTCATTTGCAGCCCATCTACTCAGCCTGGATGGGTTTTCTTAGCTTTCTATTTATTTTTTTATTATTTTCTTCTACATATATTATTGTTTGTTTTTGGTTTGTTTTGTTGTTTGTTTGTTGTTGTTGTTGTTGTTTTGAAGAAAAGGTACAGCATGTTGTAAGGGGTTAGCACTCTGTCTAGGTGACTTTTGTTTACTGTCAGAAATGGCCTCCTGGCTTCCACACATAACAAAATGTGGGCTTTGTGTGCATTATCAAACTGCAGCAGAACATAGCAGATGGGCAAACTAAGACTCAGGGATATTCCTAAGGGGGGTACAAATGCGTTCTCTCAAACCACCTGTGTAGAGGAATTTTAATCCAGCAACATGGCTGCTCTGGCAAGGAATCACACTTAAAGACCTTCTAGTATGGGATCTGGCTGGAATACACACATGCCCTTAGTAGACAACTTTAATCCCCAAAACGAAAGTAAGATTAATTTATAAGGAAGCAGGCATGTTTGAAAGTGATGTCTAATGGAGGGGAAGACAGCCAAATTAGAGAAAGATTTGATACAATAGGTCAGAGATAGGATATGCTCAACAGATGAGAACAGACAGAAAAGGGCGGGCACTTAGGAGCAGTGCACCGAGAGAGCGGCAGTTCAGTTGGGTGCAATTGAGTTCAGATGAGTTCTTTCAGTTCCATTCAGTTCCTGCAGGCAGTCAGTGCAATTCAGCTCATGGAGTTCAGAGGCAGTTTTTTTTTTTTTTTTTTCCAGCAGAGCAATTCAGTGAGAAGCAAAGAAAAAGTAGTTTGAATCAGTCAGCATGGAGAGGAGTTTTGAGCCAGAACAGCTGAGTTGAAGCAGCCAATCAAAGTTAGTTCAGAAATAACTAGTAAGGGTAAACTTAATCAGCAGTAAGACTCAGAGGCTGAGAACATTCTACCTAGATTAGCAGAGGCTGGAAGCTAAAGCCTTCAAGGTCTGGGATTAAAGAAGAGTAGATTGCACAGAACCTAGATGCTTCCAGACCTAGGCCTAGGGATAGTCAGACAGAAATTCTCTGGGCTCAGCTCAAGCCATGTATTAGCAAAGCTTGGTTATGGCGCTCATCTCATCCCCACATCTGAGGAAATAAAAGCCACATTTACACTCCTGCTTTTACGTGAGCTACATGTAGCAAATGACAGAAAGAGATTTGATAGGAAGTGTCATATTAGCTATAATTTCCAAGTTGACACAAATCTAGAGTTGCCTGGGATGACGGAACCTCAGCAGATGACTTGTCTAGATCAGATTGGTCTGTGGTCATGTCTGTGAGACACTTTTGTAATTACTGAGGTAGGAGGGACCGGCTCACTGTTGTGGCTGTCCTTATACAGGTGGGCTGGGCTGTATAAAATTGGTAACTGAGAAATCCAAGGCAAGCCACCCAGTAAGTAAACAGTGGTCCTCCATGGTTTCTGTTTCAAGCTTCTACCTTGAGTTCATGGAGTCCCTTCTGTCATGGACTGTAACCTACAAATCATCTAACCCCCTTTCTCCTCTAATCTGCTTTCGGCCATCTCAATGGGAATCAAACTAGAATAGCAATTTTAACTTACACAATTCCGACTTTTTCTTCTTCTCTCAGTACCTATAGTGCCACCTTATAATTTACGGATGAAGAAAATCAAGCCATCTCATAAGACGTATTGCTCCCTGAAGTGAAATATATCCTTGGTAGAGAATTAATTTAAGAAACAAGGTTTTCTTCTCAAAAGATGAGTTTTACCTAGCTACAAACCCTTCGATTTGCAATGATTTGCTCTTGCCTGTAAGATATGCTAATGCAATGGACAATCAAAGTTTGTGGAAGTAACCAAGCAACAGCTGGCTTGACATGAGGCCCACTGTGGGAGGAGACGGAGCCCATACCTGAGAGTGCTTGGATGACCTAGGACCTGAGACCAGATAGCCTAGGGACCTAGGGTAAAACCAAATCCTAGTGTTCCCCTGAGGTATGTAGCGATAAGATGACTCAGAGACCAGGGCCTTGTTCAGTCACTATCAGAGCAGCTTTCTCCTGCAGCAGATGAGAACGAGTACAGAAACCCAGAGCCAGGAAAGCATCATGTTGGAGACTTTAGAACACGTAGCGATAAATGGGACGTCTCACTTAAATCCCTCTCTTCAGGGCTCAGAGAACTCTTTGGAAGAGGAGGCGGAAAAATTGGAAGAACTAGGGAAGGGGGGTTGGGTATCAAGGAAAGAAGCCTTTGAGATATAATAGGGCCGAAGCACATATGGGCTCACAGAGACTGAGATGCACAGGTCTGCACAGGTGGGGTCCTTGAGCTGAAACTCAGCATCTAGCTCCAACTAGTAACCACCTGCAAATAAACACAGCGCTTTCTCCAAGGGAGTCTCACTGGAAAAATTAACTTCTCTTAAGGGTTGGCTACATGGCTGACAGAAAATAAACTCAATGTGCCATTGGAGGTTCTGTGTCTCACAATGTCACATGTCAAGGATTCTTTTTATCTTTAAAATTATTGTACTATTATTTGTTACCTTGCAAGCCCTTAAGGTATATAATGTGGCTTCTGGATTTGTGGTTTTATAAGATTCCTGAGTGTACTAATGAGTAGGACTCTGCATCTGTATCTGTTTCTTGCGCCTTTTCTTGGATTTTATCCTTTTTTTTGTTTTGTTTTGTTTTTTAATTTTGCTGTATTTGTCCTATTCCAATGTGTTTTGTTTTGTTTTGTTTGACTTTATTATTATCCCTTAGACATCTGTTTATTTTCTAAAAAGAGCAGGAAGAGAGTGGATCCAGATGACAGAAAATGTGGAGCAGAGGGAGGGGAAACCATAATCAGGATATGAAAAAGATATATATTTAGTAAAAGAAAAAAAGCAGTTGGTCATGGTGGCACATATCTTTGAGAGGCTGAAGCCAGAGAGCTGGCATGAGTTCAAGACCATTCTGCGGTACATACTGAGTTTCAGTGCTGTGTGGGCACAGAGTGAATTCCTACTTAAAAAACTAATACAAGAAAGAAAAGAAGACAGTTGGGCTACATAGTCTATATCAAAGCAGCAACAACAATAAAACTCATACGGAAATAAACAGAATAATCAATAATTATTTTAAAAGCAAAATTACAAAAACTGGAGAGTGTTTAATTATATAGCCAAACAATTATCACAGCAAAGGAGAAAAATGTGTTTCTAATTAGTATTTTTACTTTTATCTGTCTCTGGATAATTGCGTTATACTGTAGACAGAATTCATCACATAGGAGGACAGCCATCCTACATTTTCACAATTATTCTCACAGTGATTATTGCTTGTCAAATGTCAACACTGATCTGGCCCATATGCTTCCTATCTGCTTTTATGTACCATTCTTTTGTTGTTGTTGTCATATTAATTTTTAGGCATGCTCATTTGGATCCACAAATAACTTAATTCATTACAAAATTATATTCCTGAGAGATTCTTTCCTCTGAGCCCGTTAAAAGGTCCCTTTTCTGCTAATTCAATCTCCTCGAAGCATTTTCACAATCCACAAATATGAATCACACTGTAACATTTTGCCAAATCGAATCATCTACATTTTCTCGGTCCTCCATATCACTCACCTGCAATTATCCCACTGAAATGGGCTTTTGTAATTCGTACAGAACAAGATAACAAGATTATGTGAATTCTAGTTGGAAAGCAGAGGCCATGTGCTGTGAGACACACATGTGGCTTTCGAGCAGATAACATGGCAGGGTTGATTACACCAAGGTTTATGCACCCTTTATAGAATCAGAAAATTGTGAATTACACGACAAAATTGAAAAAAAAAATCATGATGTCAGTATCTCATACGTAGATTTCCTTCCTACTAGGTTAGTTAAGTATGGTAGTTTCCTTAGATTATATCTTAAAATATAATTTACAGATAGATTCTTGTTTTTAGGGCATATTAATTCCTAGAAGACAATGAACTTAATTTTTCTATGTCAAATTAGTATCTTGACTGGTTAAAATATTATTATTTTCTAGACTATCATGTTTATCAAATGTAGAAAAAAAATCCAGTCTATAGACCTAAATAGTTAACAGTCGTGTATTTATCAATGAAGAAAATGACTTACTATCTTTTATCATAAATAAAGATGATGATACAGTAATTTCCTAAAGTCTTCCCTCCAAGTAACCACTGCAGTCTGGATTGGCACTTTCACCTTCTACAGGAGGAACACGTGACAGCTTAGGCACAGCAGCTCCTTCTCCTGCTCCAGCTTCTTTTCTGAAAGCTGAGGGTCTGTGTGCTGACAAAGCTTGATGTGAGCCTTGTACTGAAGAGCGCAATGTCTAAAGAATGCAGAAGCATCACACATCAAAGATAACAATTTACATTAGTCCTGTAAAAGTAAAGTCGACAGTACTATTGCCAGAAACAAACAACAAATAAAGGCAGATAATATTTTTAAAGCTATGGTTTACTCGTCCACATACTGTTAAACATTTTTTTTTTTTCGTTTCCATATGGTCTGTAGGCACTGGGGCTGCAGAGAAAGGAGTCACTGCCGCAGGCAGCTTGGGTTTAACCCAGGCTTCTTAGATGGTGGTGCTTAAGCTTTGGCCTAAATCATGATGCTTTAAAAATATTGCAGGTTTCTTGTTTTTATTTGAACTTCTAATATTTACACCTGAAATACTCAAATTTGATACACTTTAAACGAATTCTGATGTCAGTTGCTTTGTGTCTCAAATTAAAAAAATGCACTAAAAAATCCTGAAACATTACTGGGGTAGGAGCCATAGGTGGATTCGACAGGTCCTGCTGGCTGGATACTCTTTGCTCTGCGTTTCTTATCACCCAGTCTATATAAAATGAAAGTGACGACACTTGTGGAGGTAATACACCAAGTTTCTTCTGCCATCGAAAGCATTTTGCCATGACTGTCAGTGCTGCAAGCCATACTTCCGGGTTTTTCTACTTCGTTGCACTGTTGCATCTTCCTGTTAGGTATTTCCTCTGGGAAAGGCTGATCCAGCAGAGAATGAAGATAATCTGGCCCCTGACACTGGAATTTGAAAACCCGGACTTTCCGGCAACAGGCAAGAGACCTCCAGTGATAGGAAATGAATAGAGACACGTTTGTTTTCTTGAACTCTCTAAACTAGATGTCATGTGCTCATAGGAGACCAAATTCCTCCCACGCAATGACAATAGCAGCGAGGCAGATGGTTATGCAGAGATGTTTTACATGCCTCTCATGTGTCACTCACTAGCTGTTACAAACATTTGTCCCCAATCCTCTACGTATTTATCTAGCTAGGTTCAGAAACCACATTTAAAAATTGAGTCATTTTTTAGCGACGGCGGGTAGTTGAACCCACATGTAGGCTGCCATGTGACCATTAGCTACATTTGCATTATGGAAGGATCAAGTCAAGGACATTACATTTTTTTCTTCCAGAAAAGGCTTTTTTATTTATTTTATTTATTTTTTATTTTTTAATTCAAGTAATTGCAAATAGGAAACCAGAAGGAAGCCCCAGGCTGAGACAAACTCTTGCCACCCCTCCCCCACAGAGCAAGGGGAGAAGGTGGCCCTATACCTTTTCCCATCAAAATGGTCTCCTCACTCTGTTGCAGCACCCATGCGGCAGGGCCCAATCTTCCCTGGTGTGGGGTAGCTGGTAACTGGCCTGTTGTACCCCTGTCCCCTCCCCTTTGCGCGTCTTACTTAGGGAGGAGAATGCTTGCCCTGGTAGCAGCAGCAATGGTGGGTATCTACGAATGGAGATTGAACAAAACAAAACAAAACAAAACAAAACAAAACAAAACAAAACAAAAAACCCCACAACTGTCCAAGGTAGTTTGTAAACAGAGGAAAAGTTGGAACCAGAAGCTTGGCAGGGGTGGTGGTGGCGGAGGGGGGGAGGCAGGGAGGAGCAAAAGCAGCTGGGCAAAGCTAGCTCCTTAGTGCCCAACTGGAGGAATGGAACAGCCTAGAGTTAGCGACCCATCCGCCTTAGGCGGCAGCCATAATAGGACCTCACTCTGCAGATGGGTGGTAACTTCCATCTGTCACTGTCAGGTCCCAGGTGAGAACAGGGGGCTTCATCAACCTTCTGCAGGGTCGAGGTAGTTAGTGTAGGGCAGAACGGACTGAAAGCCCAACTGATGACAGTTTGGTGGTGGTGGGGGCTTGCTGGGATCTAAGCATTCCTGCACTGACCACACCTGCTGCTCCCAGGTTAGCGGATGGGGCTTGTCAGAGTGAGATGGGTCTGGGGCACCTTAAGGCTAGGGAAGCCAGGAATAGCAGAGCAGAGCAGAGCAGAAGGGACCTCCAAACCAAAGAGCCCAGAGAGCAGTGTTTCTAAGGAAGGAGTGTAGCAGAAAAGGCTCTGGCCAAGTGGGACGTTAGTCTTGCCAGGAGAAGGCAAGTGTAGTGGGGAAGACACAGGGACTGAGGCAAATCCTGCTCCCATGGGTGTGCGCACAATTGTGGGTTTAGTTCTTCCCTTTCACCTTTAAATAGATTCCAGAGATCTTACTCAGACAATCAGGCTTGTGCACTAAGTAAATACCGTTACCCACTGAGCCATATTGCTGGCCCAGCGATGTATGAATTCCTATAGTTTTCTTTTCCATGACACACTGTAAAATATAGACTTGATAACACTGAAGAGCACTAAAATTGAAATTTTCTATCTATCTGTTCCAGAACCCATTTTATAAACTTCTACTCTCTTACTTCGTTCCTAGACTCTTGTGACTATTTCACTTCCTATTTTTATGAAATAAACTCTTTTATCTTCCACACATATGAGAAAGCATGTGATACTTCTCTTTTGCATGTGGCTTATTTCAGTTAACACAATGAGCTTCAAGACCTCCCATGCCATAAAGAAAATTTAATTCTTTTTATGGCTGAATAATAATATTTCTTTTCTTTTTCTTACCTATTTGCCCATCTGTAGGCCTTTTTTCTTTTCTTTCTTCTTCGTCTTTTTGTTTGTTTGTTTGTTGCTAAAACTTTATTTTCTGTTGTAACAAGGTTGGGTATAACTTAAGTACCCTGAGTCCTCTACACATGATATAACTGTGCAGGTTAAGTTGGAGACCTATGTAGGCATTTTTTTTTTTTTTTTTTTTTTTATTGCATGGCTTGGCTCTTGGTTTGTCATGCTACGTTATACATATGCATACAGATACCTCTCTGAGATACTTCCTTTAATTATGTATATCTAGAAGTGAGATAGCTTGTTTTAATAAAGACAAGCCATTCTTTTTTAACATGCCACTGATATTTTTCTTCTCTATTGATACTGTATTTGTATCTATTTCTAGTAGATGTTGAAGTCTTAGGATGGATGAGCATATATTAATCACTTAACAAACGTGCCTAGGATTCATCATTATAAAGAACATAATGTGTCTTTGCAATATTAATATATTACAGATAATATAAAATTTCATAATGTGAAAACAAGGGCAGAATGGAAGGAGATAGGAGATGGCTTAATGAAGCATCAGAGTAATTAATAGTTTCTTGGCAGCTGGGATGAATGCAATGCTACTGAGCTAAATAATTATCATTTGATAGATAATTCTCAATTACTAGAAATGGCCAGTGTATCCAAACTCAGAAGGATTTATCAAGTGGCTCCTCAAGTGGGAGGGAAGTTGATAATAAACTTTCATCATTCATTAACAAATGAAAGAGTTTGTAACATGATATCACTATTTCACATATTTCTCCAGAGAAAGATGAAGTAAAAAATTAAATTGTAATTTTGAGAGGCCATTGGAAGAGTTGCTCTTACACAGGAATGGCACGTTTTGGGGGGGCAGGATGGGGTGCAATGGGACTGATGAAAAGGTGAAGTCAGAGAATCTCAGGAAATGGTGAGTTTGCCCGCATCTTAGTGAAGCATGTTGTCCCCAGTGGATTGGTGATGGGCATCTGCTCGGTGTTGGAGGCTCTACAGTGATGGACTGGCAACCCAGGAGCTTTAGCATTTGGGAACGTTGGTTGGTGGCTGATACGCACAGGATGATTTAACATGAACTAGTTCATCTTTTTTTTTTTCTGGAGTTTTGGCATAGTAACACACTTACCTAGGGTTGAGATTTTTCTTACAGTGCCCTCATTGTTATAGGAGTACACAAGTGCTAATACAATGTAAACTGTATCCTACCTTAAGAATGGATGCTGGAAAAACAAGAATGGACGCTGGACTATGATGAGCCTGATGTTTGTCAAGCGACCTGATAGCCAGCTGCCTTGGTGCGGCCATCACCTGGATAGAACCTTGATAGAACATTCCATGATTTCATATCTCATTCATGAATCTATAATCAACCTTCTCACTGAGAAGTTCGGTGTATTGTTTATGTGTATGTGTTCACGTTTTTACATGAGTCATTGTGAGTTTTATCAAGTAATATTTTTTACCAGGACTCTACAATATATCATAAATTATTGGGCTCATTCATATGATAGAATCTCAATATAGTTACTGTGCCAGGATTTGGGTAGAATGCTTGAGCTTTTTTCTTATTCACATAGGAGTTCAGTCAATTTAAATATGACAAAGATCTCAATCACAGAAATTTAATAATATGTAGAAAATGTTTTAGCTGTCACAAAGCTTCATTATTGGAAACATTTCATTTTGTAAGGAGAAAATACTATGAAGTAATGAGTAAACACATACATCACATTTTAGCAATTGACATTTTTTGAAAAGAGTTAAGTGATGCATTGACAGTTTCATGAAATTTCATAAAGTGTTTTGCTAAAATAAACAAATAGCATTTAGTGATGTCTGCTAGTTTTGAGAAATAATCCTAATCCTTCCAGCTTCAATCTATTTAAACCATAGCGTCCTTTCCTCTTTCAAGTAAATTTTATTAAGGGTTGGCTTTGAGTTTGTAGCAAAAGGGACAGGAAGATTCCACATATAGCTTTTGCCCGGTACATCCATAATCTTCCTCATTGTCCACATCCTGAGTGATATGTCTGTATTTTATAATAAATATTTGAGGGTCATCCAAAGTCCATAAAATATGCCAAGGACCAATCTAGGTATTGTACGAAACTATGATATATAGGTTTTGAAATGTATGCTATACACATACCAGTATAGCGTATCCATTCTTCACCCTTCCAACTAATCCTGGATGTCCGATACATCTACCACCCCAGAGCTCCACCTCCTCTGGACTACTGTGCAGGTGGAACTACTCAGCACACGGCGGGAGCACTACACTCTCTCACAAAGGAATCTGAATTTGCCTTTCTGCCAAACTTATTTGTAACCTCATACCTCATTTTACTTTTAGCACCTGTCCGTGTACAATTGTGTGACTGTATCCCATTTTATTTTATTTCATCTGCTGAACTTTTCAGGGCCATCTCAGCTGTTGCAAAAAATTGAAATTAAGGCCTACGTCTGTTATTATCATCAGATTTTGTGTAGACACAAGTTTTCAACCAATTTGTGAAATGCTAAGAAACAGGACTTCCAGTCTGTGAGATAATGGGAGCTTTAGTTCGATAAGGAGCAAGCAAGGTGCTTTCCAAAGCGGCCGAAGCATTCTGTGTTTCACCAGGACCAAATGAACTTCCATTGCCCCATCTCTGTGCCAACATGTGACATTGTTAATGTTCTGGGTTTGGCCATTCTAATAGATGTGCCACATGACCCTAGTGTTTTAATTAGCATTTTCAAAAGGCCATACGATGTAAAGAATATTTTCCTATGCTTATTTACTATCTGCATATATTCTTTGTCAAGGAGTGTGTTCATGCCTTTTGCCTATTGAAAAATTAGGGGGTTCATTTTACATTATAGGGGTTCAGGAGTACTTTGTCTATTTTTTATAATAATCCTTTATCAGATGTCTATAGCAAATATTTTCCTCAGTGTGTGTGGCTTTTGATTATTCTTAGTTGCCTAACACATTTAAATTTCTTTACCCCCATATTATCTATTATTCCTTTCCCAAGCTAGTAAGTACAGTTGATGTGTCTAAGAAATTGTAGCCATATATCCAAAACTATCTATATTTTTTATATTATAGCCTAGTTTTGCAATTTAAATTTGCATCTATAGTCCATTTTAGATCAATCTTGTGAAGGATGCAAAATGTGCATTCATTTTCACCATTTTGTGTGTAGTATCCTGGTACTCTGGCAACATCTGTTAAGATCTTTTCTACTGTTTTGTTTCTCCATGATGTCTGCTTTGATTTCGTAGCTTTACTGTTGCCTATCCCTTTCTGATTAATGTAAGAGCATTTTAAATAGAGGAACATATATGACAAGGAAATCAAGCTAAGGTTAATTTTGGGTCACAGCTTTCTCATGTTAACATATAGTTGAAATTATAAGCGAGTGTAAATGCCACAACTATTTAATATTAAAAAGAAAATCAATGATTTCTCTTTCCTTCACTTTTTTAAACATCCCTCTCTATATTTAAACTTCATGTATGCAATGGCTTACAAAAGTAACTCTTTTTACTCTTTATTGCATTCATAAAAATATTTTGGAAACTTTAAGGAGTCAAAATCAGAAAGAATGAGTGGAATCACCACATTTTACCTTCCCATAATCCTCACTACCTTAACAAAGTTTAGGGTTGGAAAAATGACCAAGTTTCTCACAAGGACCAGGGTGTCAGGGAACCCCTTACTAACTTTACAGTGAAAATTTATGGCAAGGGATATAAGGTTCCTTAGTAAAGACCTTATTGGGATGCCTACTAAGGCAGGCAAACTGGAGCGTCTGGTTTTAATAGCCCCATATTGATTTGGTATCATCTTTTGACCTAGAAAGAAAAGCTGCTATGACTCAAAGTACAAATCCACATGAGAATCCAAGTAACCCATGGTTCCCTCACCCCTCTGTTTTTAGAGGGGCAAACATTTCAAAGCAAATAAATGGAAAATAAAAACAAGATACAAAAGAAACAAACTAACAGAATCCTAGGCGATCAACCTAGGTGAGCCTAGGAGATCATATAATTTCCAGAGTGTACATTCATCATGTTGGATTTTTATTCTTCTGTACCAGTGTGTGTTTATCAAAATCCATTGATTCCATATGTTAATGTTTATGGTACACACACACACACACAGAAAGAGAGAGAGAGAGAGAGAAAAAGAGAGAGAGAGAGAGAGAGAGAGAGAGAGAGAGAGAGAGAGAGAGAGAGAGAGAGAGAGAGAATTCAGTATAAGAAGGGATGCTTCAAAAGATAATATTCACTTGGCTTACCATTTATTCTTATCTTTTAGGTGGTCAAACACAATGTGAGGGAATACCCATCAAAGATTGAGGAATGAAGACAAACAAAGATGGGGTCTCAAAAAGAGAATTCTCTGGGGGTAACAAAGACTCAGGAGAAGAGGGGCTCCCTAAGAAATGAACCCCAGATGCAGAGAGAGATTTATCTATCATTTCATCATGGGTGCCTGTGGACTGAGATTCCTACTAGGTACCTTTATCTAAATTAAACTATCAGTTCATTTCTATACATACATAGTATTTCTTAACGGCGGTATTTGAACAACAGAATAATATGGGACCTTTTAAAAGAACTTTAATCTCAAAAAAAATTCCACTGCTCAGCTTTGATTTGTGCTCCTTAGCTGTTTCCATTGCTTGGAGATATACACATAGATTTGACAAGGATGTAAAACACAGTGCAGATGCTGAGCTGAAGCCTGATTTTATCTTAACTTTATAGTGTAAACATTTCCCAGGATTCACATTCTTCAGATTTTGATTTTTCTTCTTCTGTCCCAGTGTGTGCCTATCAGAATCCATTGATTCTAATTTTTAAAAATGTCATGGGCACACACACACACACACACACACACACACACACACACACACACACACCATTTACTATAAGGAGGATATTGCAAAGGATATTTAGGACATATAATATTCATTAGGCTTATCATTTATTCTTACCTTTTAGCAATTGGAGTAAATTCTTTTCAAAACCATTATTGAATCAAGTATACGAATGTTCTTGAATTTGAATGCCTATGCTAGAGTTCTTTCTTCAACGCCTACTGAGTTCTATTTACTGTCATTGAGCTGTCTTCAGTAGTTCCAGCTTCACAGAGAATGTCAAGAGCAAATGATATCACTACTCATATTTGTGTGTCTGGTAAAATCTGCATGGCATGTAGAAACCACACTTGTGGGCTATCAGAGAACACAGTACTGCTGAAGAAGAGACAGAAGTTCCTGAATAGCGTTTTCAGATCTGGAGACTATGAAGATGAGACAGGACAAAGGGATTCAAACGCACTGACTTGCTTTCCTGATGGCAGCCTGTGAGGCGCACATTGAAGATTTGTGATGATTTTTGGAAACTAGGGCTTGCTTTTTAACATCAAATATCATTTGGCCTTTGAATATATGAAAATAGAAATAAATTCTAGTTAGTTGTTCATCTGTTCTAGGCAGAAAGTTCCGTTTGTTATAATCCTTCACACCAGAAATGTGCTAGCATCTAAACAATGCATCTTTCCTTCTTCTCTAAAGCCCTTACTGTAGCACGGACTGAAGGTGCCTGAAAATGTAAAAATGGTCAGTAAATCCACATTGACTACGATTCATATAATCAATGTTTTTAACTTGAAGTGATATCCACCCACAATAGGACATTTAAAGATCTATTGTTTATGTTTTTCTGCTAGAAGATCCAAGACCATGAAATTCACGGACCTTATCAGTCTAAATGGTTTTTTAATGAATTAGTGATTGAAAAGGAAATTTTGCAGGAAGCAATCAATAGAGCTGTTGATAGTTGCTTGGATTTTGGTTATAAACTAGAAAGGACACTTTTATAGACATGGAGGCTTCTAGAAAATTATATGTGGTAAATTGTCTGACCTGTCCTCAGAATTTTGAAAGTAAATGCTATCACAGTGGAATTTTTAAACTTTTTAATTTTTTTGGGTGGGGATGGGGTGGGGTGGGGAGAAAGTTCAAATGTTTGTTTCCTTCCTTTTTTCCTTTTTTCTTTCTTACTTTCTTTCTCTTTTCTCTTTCTTTCTTTCCTTTCCTTTTTCTTTTTTCTTTTCTTGTATTGTTTTGTTTTGTTTGTTTTCTGAGACAGGGTTTCACTGTGTAGCCTCAGTTCTGGACTTGCTTTGTCGGCCAAGCTGGCCTTGAAGTCACAGAGATTCATCTACCTCTGCCTGCCTGAGTGCTGGGATTACAGGTGTGCATCACCAAGCCCGGTTATGTTTCAGGCTTCTAATTGTGCTTTATATCTGTGGATAATAAAGAGGGAACTAAGCACCTGCCACGTGGTAAGGGACTCTACACGATCTTAGAAGAATGAAGCAGAGTGATGTGCCAGGCTCACGCTTCTCCTGGAATCCACCAGTGAGTGTGGTCAGAAAAGTCACAATAAGTTTAGAGTCATAAACAATATGTGGCCCATCTTAAGGCCTCTGAATGCAGGTCAGTCCTCATCACCTGAATCCAGCAGCATCCCAAAGAGACATATTATGAAGACTGTGTCTCCCTCCTTATGAGGAGGCAACTATATGTCTTCTGTGAGCTGCTGACCTGTGTTATTACAGAGAAACTGGAGGAGGGATTCAGGAGGCCCTGCCCCACACTCCTAAACTATTTGCTACTGACAGATTGGTGAGGGCTTTGCTTGCAGCAGTGAGTCCACTGGTAACTCCACTGGATTCCAATGGATAGTTTCATAACTAATGGTCACACAGATGGCTCTGGTGGAGCTAAATGGATTGGGAGTCAAAAGAAAGAGCCATAAACCTGGGAAAGAGGCAGATAAGGAGGAGGGATCAATTAATAGCGATGGGAGGGAGATTAGAGAGTTTAGGGGAGTGAGTAATCAGATTATATGTGTAAAAAAAGGCAAATAGCTAACCGTATCAATTAAACCTATTCCTCAAGAAAGAATGAAACTTAAGTGGAGCTACTGCAGCACAGAACTACTGTGGACCACACCTAAACCATGTGTTATGTGTGGACAAGAACAAAGGCCAGCTTGGGGCGTTTACCTACTTCAGAGAAAATGCTGGTTCCTCAGGAACACCTTTCAAGATAAGTTAAAGACCAGCAAACAGAACCTTATTCCAACTCTTGACTTTGACACTGATAAAAATAATGAATATAAGAAATGCTGATTGTTGAATATACACATATGCAGGTATGTTCTTGGTTAGATTTGTACTGCCAAGTAGAACATGTTTGTTTGACATGCTCAAGAGCACAGAAATAATTCTATAGTTGGCTTTTCTTAGGAAGTGATAAAACATGAAGGCATGGTTCAGTGATGATATGATTCATATCAATAACATGTATTAAGGTTCTTTATTTTGCCATTGATTTATAGCATTTGTGGAAGAGACTATTTTGATTTGCTTTGGTACATAGCAAACTATCTCAGACATAAGACAGTCTTTAGACTCTCACAGTTCCATGATAACTGCAGTGCTCTGATCTGAAAGCCTTGCCCTAACACTGGGTGACATGTGCTCAGCCCATACTGGTACAGCTGGGATGGCACCTTCTAAGGAAGTCTGAGTCATTTCCCATAGTGGTGAAAGGAATTCTAGCCAAGTAAGAAAAAGCCTCAATTGACATGAGCATTATTTGATCAACTAACAATTAACTTGTACAACAGCCTGCAATAGTACTTTCAAAGTATTGGAAGTAAACCTTGTATTATAATTGAGTTGTTAGATATATTGGGCCAGAAAGCTGAAGATGATGCTCCAATATTATAGAATTCTGGGTTACTGTTCAGGCAGCAAACTGTCTCTGTCATCTTTTCGCTTGAGAAGCTTCTAACCTGCACTCCTTATATCCTAGGTAATTAAATTTTATTCCTTCTCAAGTCTCTGATGGGGATGAAGACCAGATAGTTAGTTTTACAATTAAGCTTAGTTGTTTAGGAGTTAAGACATATTTAGGGCTAGATAGATGTTTTATATTGATAGGGATGAGATATGATAGATATTGATTTACATTCAGAATTTTAGACTCACCAAGGTAGGAAAGATATTTTCTTCAAGCCTGCCAAATGCAAATACCCAAGACACTACGACACTATGAATGTAACATATATATACATAATATATATGCAATAATATAAATGTATATGTAGAAAATGTTTAATAAAAATGTAAAGAAAGAAAAAGAATCAAGGTGGCAACACTATTCATACTCTGCTTGAGTCTCACCTATCATGGACTTGGCACTATTTCGAGTCACATTGCCAATCCAAAATACACCTCTTGATTCGAATGAATGAAAATATTAGAGGTGATTTTTTTCAGGTCTGCAGAACTTAGTGTGAGAGAAGCACGGATGCAGAGAAGCCAGACTCTGAGTTCCCTACATTCTTAGAGGCTTGCTTTATGTGGCTTTAACATGGCTTTGGATGAGGAGGAGTCCATGGGACACAGTTACAAGGACAGATTTCTGCTGGTCTGGAATTTTGTAAAAGTAGCCAGGCTGTGATATGTATGCTTCACTCAGGGGCACACTGTGGAAATGACATCTTTCACGATGCAACATTACCACTGGTATATGTCTCCAGTGGCAGTTTCCAGTGGGTTCCCAGAAGCCCTTGCTGCAAGCCATAGAAACTGAGATTTTCTCAGTTTTACTCTCCTGCTAAACCATGCCACCAAAGTAGCTTGGTCTGTTTACATAGGCAGGAAGAGATAAGGCAGATTGGCTGCATGGTCCAAGCGTGCACTGCATTCTTGGCCTTTTTATGGTCAGTTGTGCTGAGAACTGAGAGACAGCCTGCAATTGTATGCTTTCAGGTACATTTGCATTTTAATATGTCTCTGGAGACGTTGTAGAGACCATTTGTTTCACAAGAAAATCATTAGAAAAAAAAGCAAATATAGTCATTTCATGTTGGAGTCAACACTGCTGACCTGGCCACGGTGGAAGCTGGCCAGAAAAATGGTGCAAGAAGAAAATTCATCTTAGGGATTTATGTGTGCAGAAAAAATGTAGGGAAAAAAATCCAGGTCATGATCATAAAATAAGAATGTTGTCGACATTCCTTGTTTTCTTGCTGTGTCTGGGGACTTCAATGATACAATCCATCGCACACTCCCGATAAAGCTAAGTGGCAGACATGGTCTACGTACATTGTTCATATGAGGAATCTGGTTCTGGTGTTAATGAGGGTAAAATATTTTGTAGTCTCAGTGAGACTTTGCATAGCCTTCTAGGAAGATAAATATTGGTAAAATCATTGAAGGATACTTTGTACAGAAGTGGTATTCATGGAAATAAGATATCAGAAAACAAAAAGACAAGAGAATTAGTTCTGAATCAACAAAGACAAAATTCCTTTACTTTATGCATGCAATAACTCTGTGGAGAAGGCCCCTCTCTCTCTCTCTCTCTCTCTCTCTCTCTCTCTCTCTCTCTCTCTCTCTCTCTCTCTCTGAAACCATGAGTATTTACAGAGAATGCAACCAGTTAAAAAAAGCTTTAGTGCATTGTAGATATTAATGAGATTGTATTTTATTTCATTAACTTCGCATAAATGTCTTTTCTGATCATTCCTGACCTAGAAGAGTTGTCCAAGGTATTTACAAATTGGATGGATCACTCGCATACTATTAAAATGATCAACGTCTCCTTGACTTCTTTACTTGTTCCCATGACGACCATATAAATTTCCCAAAGCAATCATTTAAACGGCCGCATAAAATTTTAGATGATTTCGTTTGAAAGGGTAAGAGACCTTGAATTAATAAGATCTCTCTTCTGGATGTTTAGGGTGAAGAAATATTTTATTCTTTCTCTTCCTTAAATGTAAAGATTATTATCATATGTGTCATTACAAACACAGATAGTAAAGGATTGCATTGTGGTTTTTTTCTTCTTTAGTAAAAAAACTTAACTTTAAAATCTTGAATGGTTAAAATGCTGAATTTTCTAAATGTGTGGAGATCTATCACAGATTCCCTGGGAAAAATTATAATTATGACCTTCTACCTGGTTTTACAGTTATCATATTTTAGATTCGTTTGCCAGCCAAATGGCACTGCAAATTTTACTTTTCATTTTGGAGTTACTCCTATAAAAAGTGAATGTAAGCAGTTTAATGTGTCCATAGTTTTTTCAAAAAGGTGAATATTGAAATGAATTTATAAACCAGAAAGTCTAACTCTGCAGCACAACTTTACAGTTTTAAATACTCAATTCCTCAAAATTAATTAATTTCTGCATATTGTGTTTATACAATGTCCATTTTCTTTTTCATGAATGTTTCAAGATTTTAGTAAAAACGTGGGCTTGTTGGAATGTAAAGAAAGATTCTTATAATCCTCTCATTTATTATAATAAAATTCTATGGCTTGAAGTGGAATCCCTTCATAAAATTTCCACTCAAAATTATATTTCTAAATGTAATTTGGTCAACAACTTCTAAAAGTTAAGATTATAAAAACATGGAAAAATAAAAGCATATAATTCAGTGGATGTGATTAAACATCTATAGCAACCACGTTAGAATATCAGCCGAAATGAGCATCAAAACTTAATGAAAATAAAGACCCTGATCTGAAAGAGGACAGGGACAGCATATGGGATGGTTTGGAGGGAGGAAAGAGAAGGAAATAGTGTTGTGATTATGTTATAATCTCAAAGGAAAAAAAAAAAGATGAGTAACCTTAACATTTCCCAGATACAAATAGAGTAAACAATGTCTAACTCTAACTTGATGTACTAGTACTCTGAAAGATTATTCAGCTGAGCGTTGACACGTTTCCTGCAGTCACTGGCTGCCATCTCAAAGGCAGAATACAGTGTTAATGTAAACCATCTTCTTGAGTTCCAGGAAGTTTTGTTGCAAGCTACATATTGCACTTACATCTGTTTATGGGTTCAACAAAGTATTCAATGGTTTATCTTTAAGTAGCTGTTTATTTTCTTTTTAAAACTATCATTTTGTTCTATTTATGTAGCAAATTCTATAAAGTTAGTTCATCTGTGGATTTATAGAATCATGACATTAACTACAGAAATGTGCAGGACATAGTTCACATTCCTGTATACGACAATTTTAACATGTGGTAATCAAGAATAATTTTTACCACTTCAAGAGTAAAAAGACTATTTTGTGTTTTGGAATATATTTTTATAATGGTGAACCCAAGAAGATTGACTATAATTTAAAAAGAGAACTATTCAATGATTTTCTCAGTTTTACTAATTATCAGGAGAAAATTCTTATAAAATCAAATTTGAGCCTCAATTACTTTTCTGCTTTCTTTAAGAAGTATGAGCTGACCGGGTTTGGTGGTGTGCTCCGTTAATCCTAGCACTCAGGATGCTAAGGCAGGCAGATCGCTCTGAGTTCGAGGCTAGCCTGGTCTACAAAGTGAGTCTAGGACAGCCAAGGCTACACAGAGAAAGCCTGTCTCGAAAAACCAAATCAACCAACCAACCAAAGAAACAACAACAACAACAACAACAACAACAACAAAAAAGAAGTGTGAGCTGCCTCTGACATGAACTCTGGTGCCTGTGAGTTGATCACTGCCCCTTGATGGGGCGGCCTTGTGGGCACACAGAGGAAGGGGATGCAGGCGACCCTGATGAGACATGACAGACTGTGATCAGATGGTGGGGGAGGAGGACCCCCTTCAGAGATCTAGGGGAGGGGAAAAGGGTAGAAGAGGGAGGGAGGGTGGGAACTGGAAGATAAAAACCAGAGGATAACATTCAGGCTGTAATGTGAATGAATTATAATAAATAAACATATTTAAAAAACAAGTGTGGGCTTTATGATTCCAGGTTTAGGAATTACATGCAAACATAGGAATAGTCTGATTTGACAAAAGTGTATAATAACTCAAAGATAATTGGAGAGAACACCAACTAAACAGCCTGACTACAGGAAGATGACTCTTAACAATTGTCTTCCTGTAGAACACTAAAGACTGGATTACTTAACAGCATTTTCCTGGTGGCCATTGATATCTGCTACCAGAAGACACAACCCACTAGTTAAAACTTTAGCATGGTAACAATCTATTCATAGGTTTTATACTGTACTTTTAGGACATTTGGTTAAAGTATTAAGTAAAACATTTGGTCTAGTTGAAGAAAGCTCAATTGTGCACCAAGGAAGTGCTTCTGGACTTGGAGTTAAAATCTCAAATACTTATAAGAATAATGACTTTATATAGTTATTTTAACAAGAAGATAACAATTAAGTTTATCAAGTGTTATTAAGGTCCTCTTACAGTCAAGGAGAATCACATATATTCTAATGCATATATACTAATACACTGAGAAAGAATTTAGCAGATTTATAAGAACAATCAATTCATGGACAAAAGATGAATAGCAGCCAACCATTAGTTATTGTTTAATTACACACACACACACACACACACACACACACACACACACACACACACACACACACACACGGCATGTGCACGTGCAGGCATGCTTACATGACCACATGTACAAGAGGTCAAAGGAGACCTCAGGATTCAGTTCCTTTCTCCCTTATTGTTTCAGCCTTGCTTTGTACTCCAGGCTAGCTGACCTTGAATTTCTGGATCAATTCTCCTGTCTTACCACCCACCTTACTGTTACTGGTGAGGGCCCACCGTGTTCAGCTTTTTATTCAAATTATTCACATGATGGCCCATGATGTTACCTTTGGGAACAACTCCCGAGTACAGCTTTTGGACTTCTAAAAATAAATTTTTAGTGGAATACAATCATGTTCATTCATTATCCATTGCCTGCTAAAATGGAAGATTTGATTACCAGTAACAACATCTTTATGAACCACATAGTTTTCTAATTTTCCCCTTTGCAGGAAAATTTGCTGAGGCCCATTCAGGAGGAATAAGTCGATGAGAAAGTTTTCTGGATAATTTTTGATTCTTTGGAAACCACAATCCTAGAGAAGAATCCAATTGCTTAGGTCAGTGATGCCAGAATCAGGAATGAAGACTCAGATGCACCAAGCCAGGGATGGAGTATACGCTGTCATCCAGGCATAGGCCCAGGCTGGCACTCTGCACAGCCTTCTTTTGACTTGACAACTGGGTACTTCTGAGGAGTACAGAGTATCTATGCAAATCCCCAGTGGCACCCGGAAAGCAGGAGGCAGCCAGCTTTTCCAATAGGAGCCCCTGCTGAAGAAGTGACCCCTCCAGGTCTGGCCTGTCCTGAATAAGGCAAGTAGACTTGACAGTGTTGGAGAATGGGCCTGGCAGACAGTAGAGAGGAAGTCAGAGGGACTTAAGCTTTTGATGAATTGTGCAGGAAATGGGTGCTGCTGCCCCCCACAGCTGAGGCTGAAATTAGTGGACATGACACATATAGTTACCATTCTCTCCTGTGCTGTGTGACATCACGATGGGATATGTGCTCTTAATCTTCTGTCTAAAGGAGTGAAGAAAGGCACAGAAGTGAGTAAAAGATTACTTACCACTTACAACAGCTTTTTCTCCATGTAGAGATGGGGCGGTATGTCTCCTATGATCACTATTTCGTCCTTTGGTCATCTGGAGTCTAACTGCAGCGCTGTGGACACGAAGTTTATATAGGAAGCTGACATGCTACAGGGTCTCTATAACGGTGAAGATTTCCACAGTCTATATTTGAATTACCGCTGCACTAGTGCATGAGCTTAAAACAAAAAGAATAGAATTGAAATCACGCTGCAGATGACTGTAGGAGAGAAAGAAAATCGGGTGGGAGAGAAAGCCATGTGTGCTTCTCAGAGGGAATGAGATTCCTTTTCTCTGGCCAGCTCACTACCTCAGCGGATGACACAGAGCCATGCGCTTTTTGTCTTCTGTGTTTAGTAAAATAACTTCGTTGCTTTTGTTTTAAGCTAAATGCCCAGTAAAAGAGCCTTTCTCTGTCCTATTGGATTTTATTTTCAGCTCATTTAGTTTTGATTCAGTCCTTGAAACTGTGATGCCGCAGATAGAGTGACACAGGCAAAATAGCTGTATTTACAAAATAACTGTTAACTAAAATCTTCTTTTAGCCATCTGCCTTTGTGGCGGGAGGGTGCTGATATAATTAAACATGGAATTTAAGGGCGATGATGATTGTGAGAAATCATTGATGGTAATAACATTTTATATGTATGTGACTGTTGGTTGAGAGAATGAGTGACCACCTAATCCAAGATACTATGGACACCATGGAAATGCTGCAGTCCATGGGTCACACCCACCGCTTCTGTTTTACATTTTTAAAAAGAATTATTTTTATTAGTTTTTCTTTAATTTAGTTATTCACTTTCCGTCCTGATCACAGCCCCCTCTCTCCTCTCCTCCCAGTCCCATTCCCACACTCCCTCCCTCATCCGCCCTTCCCTTCTCCCCATTAATAAATAAATTAATGGATACCAAGCCACCCTGGCACATCAAGTTGAGCCAGGAATAAGCGCATCCTTTCCCCCTGAGGCTAGAGCATGCAGCCCAGCCAGGGGAAAGAGAGCCAAAGGCGGGCAACAGAGTCAGAGACAGCCCCTATTACAAGTATTAGGAGACCCATATATTGACCAAGCTGTCAATCTGCTACCTGTGCATAGGAGTTCTATGTTCAGCCTATGCATGCTCTTTTGTTGGTCTTTCAGTCTCTGTGAGCCCTCACATGCCTAGACTAGTTTACTCTGTAGGTCTTCTTGTGGTGTCCTTTACTCCTACGGCTCCCTCCCTTTAAAAATAAAAATAGAAACAAAAAAAATTTTTATTTTAAAGAATGAGTTGGTCATCTCTTTGTTGCTACAGTTGTCATGTTACCAGGAGTCTAAAAGTGCTAGTGTCCTCTTTCATACACGAACAACGTTTGTGTTTTTTGTTAAAGGATGTTCATTTTCCTTACAAAACAGGAAAACATAGTTTTAAATATATACCTTGCCTGTCTTTTAAACATAGAATCTGTTAATCTCTTTCACATGGCAGTTTTGTAGACAACAGTTTCCACCAAGATGACTGCACAAAAATTCTCATGCATGCCAGTTATAATATGCATTGCTAGTCTCTCTCTACCCAAGCCTACTCAGGGAGAGACTTTAGCAGTATGAAAAGCTGGAGCCTGGCCTCCTGTTATGAAGTCACTTAGTTTTTGTAAGCCCATTTACATGCAAGAAGTTCTTAACATAACATATTTTTAAGCACTGAACACAAAACCAGTTTGTAGAGGTTCAGGGAAGATTACATGAGACAAACACGAGTAGACAATACATATGTAAAATGCCTAATAAACCACAGAGATTTTCTTAGTCTTTGATGCTTATTCAATTCTATGAAGTCATATTTTGAGAGCCAAGAAAATATGTCCTACAAAATCAGTAAGCAGGGACTACATGGGCTCACAGAGACTGAAACAGCAAGCACACGACTACATGGGTCTGCAACAGATTCTCCGTGTATACGTTACGGCTGCTAGCTTGGTGTTCTTGTGGCACTCCTTACAGTGGGAGCGAGTGCGTGTCTGACTCCTTTGCCTGCTCTTGAGACTCTTTTATTCCTATTGGGTTGCCCTATAAAGCCCCAAATGAGGGCTTTTGCCTCTTCTTACTGTATTTTGTTTCAACTTGTTTGTCTATTGTTTCTTGGAGACCTGCTCTTTTCTGAAAAAAGAAGCAGAGGGGTAATAGATCTGGGGGAGAGGGGAGTTAGGTGGGAGCTAGGATGAGTGAGGGAAAGGGAAACTGTGGTTGGAATGTATTATATGAGAGAAGAATCTATTTTTAATAAAATGAAAAGAAATAAAATATTAAAATACCATAACCCACTAAATGCCCTTTTAGAATTCCCTGGCAGTATGCTTATTCTACTGTTTATTCATTGACTTCTGCCAATATCTATTTATGATTCAGCCAAATCTCTTTGGCTTCTAATGGCTTCAAGTTGAGGCCAGTAATTTAGACTATTCAAGAATGCCATAGCAAGCGAGGTGGGATGGGGTATGACTGTAGCCCCCGATACTAGGGAGGCTGATTTACACAGAGAAGTGGTGCCTGAGCTCTGTCTTTTTCTCTGTGAGTTGTCCTATGCAGTAATATGAGAAGGTGGAGTGATATTAACTGATGTTAGTCTGCAAAAATTACAAATTCAAGTGTATGCCCGCTCTTAAAATTTCTATACCCCAAAGACTATGTGATTGTGTCCAATAAATTCTGGGATTTTTTTTTATAGGAAAGTCTCTATCTATCTATCTATCTATCTATCTATCTATCTATCTATCTATCTATCTACCTATCATCTATCATCTATCTAATCTATCTGTATGCATCTTCATCATCATCTACTTGAGATATATCTTCTATCGTTCACCTATCTGTAATATTTCTATTCATCTAATCTTAAACTAATAGGTTAACATTGTAATACAAATAACGAACTGGAACATTTGTCATACATTCAAACAAACATTGACTACAGATATTTCAGGTACTTAGTGAATTTTTAATGAAAGCTATAAGAGGTGTGGTTACCCCCGTATCTTTTATTGCACAATGTATAATTGTAAACATTTTTGGCTTCCTTGGGGATACCCTATCTTGAGTCTCAAAGGACAGAGAGGTTAATTTTAGGCATGCATGTTTCTCAGGTAGATAATTAACCATGATAACGGAGTAAACTAAATATGTTTCCTGTGATGCTCTTATCAATTTAATTTATAAACAAGAGCTTTGAAAACTTTCAGAATCAGACAGCTATATAAATATTTTGCTTGTCAAAAGCCAACAAGTAAATTTGTCTATGTATCTTTGCATCTAAGATTTTTATCTATCATTTACCTATTTTTAGGATAATCTAGAATGTCAAAGAGAACCAAATATGAGGCTGTTTGTCTATAGTTCCAAACACCATGGAGACTGTAGATGGAAGATGGTTTACATGTAGATTTAGGGGCCATGGGCAACATAGTTAGACCCCTTTTCCAAATCTAAGAAACAAGCGAAGAAACAAAAAATAAAAACCAAAACCCATAGGACCATAGCCTAGTGATAATATATAATACTTCTATTAAAAAGTAGCTTTTTGTTGTATAGAAATGATTAACTCAAATGATTGGAGCATTATTTTTTTTAACTTCTCTTATAATAATATTCAACTAAAATACAAAACTGCTATCTTGATTTATGCTAATATCCTTGTAAAATATATTTAGATTCTTTCTTCATAATTTATCTGATCAAATTGCTAGAAAGGATTATTTCAACTCTAAATGAGTATTACATTTTTTCATATTTTCACTTTCAAATCATTTTTGCCGACTTTTTATGATAATAAGTATTTTTATTATGTTTTAATATACATTTATATTATTACACATATATACAATAAACTATTTATAGCAAGAAGAACCATAATAGAATCAGGAATTATAAAAATGTTACATTCTTAGTGATTTGGCTATTTGTGCTTGACAGCCTGGAAGAAAACATCTTTCCTATCTTGGTGCATCTAAAATTCTGAAAGCAACTCAATCTCCACCACATATTGTCATTATCAACTTAGAACAACTATCTAGAGCTATGTTTATTGACAAGTGTTTATGATTTAGAGTCTCACAGGCTCCAAGTACTTGGTGAGGACTGACTGTTTGCCTGGTAGGATCTGGGAAGCAGAGTCAGGTAACTTTAGCAGTTCATGTGGAGACTAATCCTCAGTCGTTCCCAGAGTATTTGAAAAGCACTTTAAACTACTATTAAATAGAGGAAATGCAGAGTGATCATGGATCCCTTACAGCTCTAGAATGCACATGCACTTTTCATCTACTCACAGAAAAATATCAGGAATATTTAAACCTCGAAAAGTTTAATTTTGGCCACATTACTTTTTCTGTACCACATTTTTTAATATATCTTACTTAAATTATACTTCAGAAAGTAACTTTTCGAGCTTGACATAAGGTCTAAATGAGAGCGTGTATAAGTCCAATTCTTCTCGTTCTGCCTGTCACAGGATAATGAATCAATGCACTTGCATGGTGGCGGTCCTTCTTTTCAAAAGCATTTCACCCACACAAGAAAAGAGGCCACTTTTAAAGAACTGTTTTGATGGGAGCATTTTTGCTGAAGACATCCAGTTTTTATGTTTGAAGAGAACGCTACTGATGGCAGTCACAAAGTGACTGCTGCCTTTGTGTGGAACCTGCCTCTTTAGTCATTTTTAATCATGTGCATTAATGAAGTGCCATGGATGCTCTCTGAAGCTCCCAGATACATCTCTAGAGGCCCATTACTGTTCCCCGGATTTCCAGGTGAAGAGGGATAGAGGAAAACAGATAAATGCGAAGAGAGCTTTGAAACTGTCTTAGCATTGGTGACTTGGTTTAATGTACACCACCTTATTTGAAATTAATATAATGCATGCTGTGATATAATTAATGTTGGAACATAATTGAAGTTATAAAAATTTTTAAAAGATCAGAGCACTCACATACCTAGGTAGGGCCTGTTTTTATGTTTTATGTGAAAATATGGGCCAAGACAAGTAGAATTTTATGAGGATAAGTCCACGGAAATAGAGGCATACTAATTAAAACGCCATAATACCTGATATCACAGAAGACTAGTCCAAGTGACTATCACTGTGATTGCTCCTGAAACAACTCTCTGAGTTTCATATGCATGCTATTGACATAATTTCTCCCACATGAATAGTTTCATCATATCTGCAGGCTACTGAAATAACTGATTGCATTTTAAAATGTAAATAAAATAAAAATGTTTATTTGCAAAGGTTGATGGCGATCACTGAGCTAGCAAAGGTTTCTATGCAGCTAAGCAAGAGGCAAGAAACACATAGTGAACTGAGTAGCTGTGTTTCTCATCACAAGAAACAGGCATTTCTCATCAAAATAAATCAATGCTGAGGAATAATGGAAAATGAATAATAAGGGAGATAATTTTCTTTGTTTATATTTTACATTTGCCTTTTTTGAGTACTTTCAAGTTATAACCAAGTACCTCAAAGAGAGAACTAGTTTTAGTATTATACAACATAGAAGAAGAAAGGTCATTCTGAAAGATTTTGTATTTATTTTATGAAATATTTACTCATCAACTATTTTGGTTTTGCTTTTGTTTGTTGCTTTTGTTTGTTTGTTTTTGAGGCAGGGTTTCACTGTGTAGCCTTGGCTGTCCTGGACTTGTTTTGTAGACCAGGCTGGCCTCAAACTCAGAGCAATCTGACTCCTTCTGCCTTTCTGAGTGCTAGGATTACAAGTGTGTGCCACTGCATTCAGCTCTCTTGTCACCTATTTTAATCATTACTAAAATGTGAGGTTCATATTCTCTCATGTTTCAATTAATTGAGCTAAATATCAAAGAGGATATTTCTAAAAACCTTAGAATTTGCTGCAGGTGAGACTGTGGAGAAAGCAACTCTACAATGCTGCACAGACACTGCAAGTTGACAGGATTTGGAAGATCGTGAAGGATGCAAATATTAAATAAGTAAATAAAACTTACTAGAAGACATAAATGTCTGAAGCCGTTGTGATGAATTAACACATAATAATCAGGGAAAAAAAGCCCTCAAACATTGCCCAGAGAAATGTTTACACCTTTTATGCAGCTAGTCTAAGAAATGTGGCAACGGACTATAAAGTAGAAAATTTCCCAGTAATTTTTGGGAAAATAGAATTAAGGAAACCGCGGAGGAAGGAAGTACACCACTTGATGCGACACTATCAGGAAGCACATCTGTGATAGAAATTTGTCCACACAGCATGATATTTATCTGTGGATCCAAATCTCTAGTGTGTGAGGAAAAGGTCTTCAAGACAAATGTTGAAGACTGGGACTCCATGTTGACACATGATCCCCAAGGGCTGTTCATGCTCCATAGAGAAAATGACTACAGCAGCTGGAGAGCTGGTCCAGGGAAGCCGAAATCATCTATCTCAGACTAGACTGTGTTGTGAGACCCCTGCTAGAAATGTCAAGTATGCTAACTTCCTCTGATAATTGTGAGGACTCTCTAGGAATCTTCAGAAACATATAGTTGTCAACCAGAGCACAGATGATATTGTATTTTAAGGCTTCCTTCAAAGATGTATGAGCTTATGGGCTATGGAATTTTCTTTGACCAAAGAGCATTTTTTCCATTGCCATTTGTTGTTATTGTGGTCCATAAAGGATAACTATTGGTGGGGCTGTAAATGATAACAGATAGAATGATTAATGTTTTCTTCAGAAAGTTTGTTCAATTTTTTTTTTGTTAAATGATACTTGAAAATTGTTTTAATTTATCTTGTTAATTTTATAAACTTTCTTTTACATTGTTGATGACATCCAGGAAAGCTTTAGGATGTTAAGCCAGACATTTTTATTCTGTGCTTTGCATCAGGACCACATTAATAATGTCATTAGACAGCAAACTAAGCGAGGCAAAAACAAAACAAAACAAAACAAAACAAACAAAAAATAAAATATGCTTATAGAATTCCCCGGGGCTGATGTCATAAAGGGCAGGGAGAGAGTTATGGTGAGGTCAAGGACATGAACTTCAAGTCTACTTGTACCTTGGAATCATTAGAAATATTATAGAAACAGACAAATTCATCACTGAAGAAGAACTGTTAGCTAAGATCCCCATAGTTCATGCTACAAATTCCTGTAACAAAACTCACACACCAAAGAGGATGAGTTCATATTATTTTTCCATGGGGATGGTGATTTCTATCTGTGGTGTGGACTTCAGAGAAGACTCAGGGTTGGAGTTGAATAGGCTCTGTCCTGATGCTATTTTGAGTAACTTTGCAGCATGGTTTATTTTTGCTGTTGCTGATTGGAACATTGCAAATCTTGTGCTATTTAAGTCCAGCATTTAACACACATTGATTAACTGGGACAAAACGACTTTACATTTGTTAGATGATTAAAATATGCTATACAAGTGGCTGTTTTCTTTATGATTTTAAAAATGAGGGCTTTTCTGAGACTTGAAAGCCTATGACCATATAGTGGGGCAGGAAGTCCCTCTCAGTCTTAGACCTAGGGAAGGGGAATAGGGTGGAAGTGGGAAGGAGGGTGGAACTGTAGGATACAAGTGATGGAATAACAATTGAGTTGTAATCTGACTAAATTAATAAAATTAAAATAAAAAACACTATAAACAAAAAATGGGGACTTTTCTTTAAAGAGAAACCCCCATATTATTTTCCAAGTGTATTTTGCTTCAACATGGGAACAGCCCTCTAAATTTGTCTAGAAATTTTACTTATCTGCACAAACACTGTACCATCCCACCTGTCTTCTCTGGTAGAAATGTTAAATATGAGGAATGAGGCCACTGCTTGGCTTAATTAACTGCACTTCAGATGTCTTTGTTTCCGAACCCAAGAAGAAAGCTGGAACTGAGTCACTTTGGCACCTGACCAAACTCCAGCCCACCCTCATCTTATGTCCTACTTTAGTTTTCATTTTTCAAGAAAATTCTGCCTAGATTACCAACTAATAATAATACTAATTAAGCTGTATTGTAGGCCATAGCCTTGGGCTGCTAGAGGCAATCAATGAAATAAGCGAAACACTTAGTGAAGTTGACCTCAGTCTTAGAGATGAGTGTGCTGGCAGTGTTCTAGAAAGTCTTCTCTGGCTGATCTGGCTCCTCCGGCTTCTCCTTTCCCAGCTCCAGGCACTTTTTCCGGTCCCAGTGATGAAACAGGAAACTGATTAGGCCTAAGCCTTCATTTATCTTTTAATTTGAATGTGCTGTTTCCTATAAGTATGTGTATATGAAAATCACTGGTGGCCCTTGCTAGTAGTTAGGAGCTTTCTGATGTCTTTTTCATGAAGAATTTTATTTATCCATCATAATAAACATGTCAGTTAAACATAACCATGCCAATTGGAATCAAAGTAAAAAGGACCATGGTGATTTGCTAATGGCCACCTGGGGGTAAACTGAGGAAGCCTATGCTGGAATGTGACTTAGTCTCAGACTTCATACAGATTCCGTATTCCCAGGTTGCCTTCATAATACCCATGTCTAACAGAAATATGTGCCTGTTGCAATTGTCACTCACAGCTCTCCTGCCACGTTTGTACAATGCAAAAGCCAAAAAAAAAAAAAAAAAAAAAAAAAATCAAGTAGATTTAATTTTAATAATTTGTTACACATAATCTTTCTAATCTGGCAAAATATGGCCACTTTAATATATAGTTTTAAAATGTTTTTGTTGAGAATTTTATACATGTATGCAATGTGTTTTGATCACATTTACAATCCTATGCTTTCTTCTCCAGTTCTTTCTGTTCCTACCAGCACAATTCCCTCCTGATTTTATGTGACCGTTCTGTTTTGTTTTTTATCAAGCCCATGGAATCCACTTAGTGCTGCACTGTATACACTGGTGTAGGGCCATGTACTGGATTGTGAATAGCTTCTTAGGAACCACCTTACTGTTTCCTGCAGCTAATGGTTTCTTGTTTCCCAGGTAGGTGTTGGATTTCCTGACTTCCTCTTCACTTCATGCTGGGATTCTGTTGTCTGAATTGATTGTTTGTAGGTCTTTTTAATAATGTAACTTAATTATTTTCATTTTTATATACATTTATATTATTACACATATATAAAATAAACCACTTACAACAAGAAGAACCACAAAACAATCAGGAATTATATTAATTTACATTCATAGTGTTTTGGCTATTTGTATTTGGCAACCTTGAAGAAAACATCTTTCCTATCTTTGTGAGTCTAGAATTCTGAATGTAAATCAATATCTATCATATCTCATCTCTATCAACTTAAAACATCTATCTAGACCTAAAAACATCTTAACCCCTAAACAACTAAGCTTAATTGTAAGACTAAACTATCTGGTCTTCAATTCCGTCAGAGACTTGAGAAGGAATAAAATCAATTACCTGAGTAAAAAGGAAATGCATATTAGCAGCTTCCAAAATGAGAAAAGGACTGAGACAGTTTGCTGCCTGAACAGTCACCCAAACCTCTCTGCAATGTTGGAGCATCATCTTCAGCCTTCTGGCCCAAGATATCTGACAGACATATTTATGAGGCAGGAATTATTGAGGACTTGCTTACCCTGTCTTGGCAAAGTTTAGCCTTCAACTCTGCCTGTATCCAAGCTTGCCTATTTTTTAGGCAGAGTTCTGTCTGTGGTAGAAACTAGGACATTTTCCTCAATGGCTGGTTTGCCACATTTGAAGCCATCTCCATAAGGAGGTTCTGTGATGTTCTTCATCTCCTTTGAGGTTGCCTGAGTGTTACCAGGAATTAACCTGCCTTGTTGTTAGTGAAACTTTAAAATAATAAAAACATCTTTAAATGCCATATTCTGTAGGTCTCTGAGGTTTTTGAAGACTTTATCTATTTTACCTTATCTATCTATAGAATCATATCTATCTGCTAAACCTAGGATGAATATTCTTGTGATAAAAATAGACTTGTAATTTGCATAACCATGAGTTGATCAACTAATAATAAACTTGTATAACTTAATTATCTTATGCAGCCTGCAATAGATCTTTCAAAATATTGGAGGAAAACCTTGTTCTCTACATGAGTTTTATGGATACAATACCTCATATTAGAGTAGAAATATGTATATGTGTATATATATATATATATAATGTATGTGAAGAATATTCTTAAATTTTAATTCCATACCAATGCATCAAAATTAAACTTATTTTGCATCAATATACAAAATTATATGGCAATGAATTAAAAATAACCTTGTGAGTAACAATTAAGGCCTTAAATTGAGAGGTAAATTCCATAATCTATGATTTCTCCTACCATCCTTATATATTTCTATAATCCCCCTCCTTTTTTTCAACCCGTATCTCCAAACCTAAGAAATAAAAATAAAGGAAAAGAGAGACCTGAGTTCAACCTCATTTTTTCCCTGAATAAGACCAATAGTAATATATAACCAACTCCCAATGAAAATAAACATCTATAGCCCAAGAAAGGAACCAAACCCCGACCCAATCCCCTTAAGGGAAATGGGGGTATTGTTCTCTTAAGGTTTCTTCCAGCTAATTTGGGTAGAACAACACCTTTGTAGAGGCCCAAATAAAATTGGGGAAAATGGTTAAACAAGCTATGAATAGCATTTGTGGTGCAGTTTCTAAATGTTGAGAAATTCCAGACTTAATAAAGGTCTTGTGTGTGTCGGTCTGAAATACTGGACCAAGAAGCTTTCTTTGAAGCTGTCCTGGGAGCTGTACTGTTCTGATGAGGAACCGCATTTGGGGCTGGGATATGAAGGATGCAGGATGTCAGTGTCTAGCATGCTGAGAGCAATGAATCCTGTCAGGTTTGATCCAGCCTTAGTGTCTGGTTCTTTAGTTCTGAAAGCACAAAATTTCTCACAAGCATTATCCAGTGCTAAAATTATAAATGTGCCAGTTCCAGTTCTTACATACCCAGTGTGGCCAGAAAATGCTATTTCAAGCCCTGTATTTCCTCTCGTTCTTACTATCTTTCCTGCTTTCTCTTCTGCCATAATCTCCAAGCTTTGGGAGCAGGGGTGTGACTATATGTACCATTTGGGGGTGAACACTCTATAGAAGTTTCTCTGAGAGATGAAGTTACCTGTATCAACTGTGTGGCTCCATCAGTTTAAAATCCCAGCACTTGGGAGGCAGAGGCAGGTGAATCGCTGTGAGTTTGAGGCCAGCCTGGTCTACAAAGTGAGTCCAGGATGGCCAAGGCTACACAGAGAAACCCTGTCTCGAAAAAACAAACAAACAAACAAAAAAAATTGCTAATGCGATACTGTACCTTTGCTTTTTTGTACAAAGTTTAGAAATTTAGTCTAGAAATTTCATTATGTGCACAACTGTTCCACCATTCCACTCTTCTGCTGGAGATACACTAAAGTCTGTTATAATTTGGATGCTGCATTTTCATTGACAATACTTACCTTACACTTAAATCCCATAATCCTTTAGATGAAATAGTTGCTTTACTGTTTGTTAGAAGGAATAAATTCTCCTGTTTTAAAATAATTATGTTGAACATTAGATTTCAATGGAAAAAATGAGAGAAACATTGGCTCCTCTTGCAAAGTACTGGGTAAAATTTCTAGGATCCACACGAAGTTTGCCACCATCTGTAGCTCCAGCTCCACAGCATCCAATGCCCTTTCCTGACTCCTGAGCGTACTAGGCACGCATGTGGTGGATGTGCATACATGAGGAAAAAACACTTAAATGCAGAACAGGCAAGAAATAAATCTTTTAAAGCATGAGTTCTGCAGTAGATCCAACAGTCCTTTAGTCAAGTATCATGTTCAATGGAGAAAATTTGTAGTATCTAATACTGTACTAGAGTGGATAGACACAGTCACTTTTTCAGTTTTTCAATACATCAATTATTAACAAAGAAAAACTGTTAAAAATTCTATTTGAATGATTTTCTTATTTCCTAGGTTACACGAGCAAGCCGGTAATAAATTGATCTTTCCAGGGAGACACTTTGACTGAGAAGGGAAAAAGTGGTGGGGTCGGGTTTCTTTCAAGGGACAGTAAAACAGCGTTCTAGAAGATGCAACTCATTTCTCTCATCCTTTATTTACAATCCTGGCAGTTGGCAGTTATTTCCTGAGCTTTTACTGAAGACTTGAAGTTTTCCGTCTCTGCATTTTTGGCACCATTTGTAGCTGTTTCCCTTGAGGCGTGGAGATTCATAAGGATCTTTATGAGATGATGGAAGGTGATAAAATCTGACAGAGGTGAAGTTTTCTTTCTCATCCTTTCTGTTTCATTCCCTTTGCAGCTTCTTCACCGAACAAGCATCCAATATTCCCATTGCTGGATTTATTGGTACAGTCATATGATTCCTGACTAGGCTTCCTCCCCTCAACCTACCCCATGATTCCCCTAAATCATGAAAGAAAATTCTAAATTATTTTGCTCCACAGGTGACTGTCACTCTTTCTGGAGATCTTAAGTGTAGGATGAGTGCTTCAGGTAGCAGAAGTCATAAAGAATATATTGAGGGGAACAGCAAAGGTATGACATTACATTACCCTAAGGAAGTACATGAAGCCCCCTGTGAACTTTAGTAAAGAAAAGGTGATTTATCCATTAAAAATAATCTGAGTTTTAGTGCACTACAAAGTGAAAAGTTTAGTTCTGTCTACTGTTAAGGAATTTTGCAAAGGCCGCCTTCTCAAGACCATGCAGATGAACTCGTATGTGCCAGTCTTAAGGAGACCCCTTGCATATGGGTTCTGATTTGCCCTGTAAAAATCAGCTCTGCAAGGAATGCTGGTTGCCACTGTTTGTGGGCACATTTATTAAATATCCATGATAATCCATGCCCAGTTACTAGAACCGCCTATGTATGATAAAGGACTTGACTCTGATTAGCAATTAATCTTCTGCCAAGAATACATACACTAAATAAGGTTACAGAAGGGCTGGGGCTGCCCTGAGCTGATCCATGAAAGGAATTGTGAGGCAGTTTGTCCAGACTTTGGAGCCTTGGTATCATTTGTGGGAAACATCAGGAGACTCTTAGGCCTGCTTGAGTTAGATTGGGAGGATACTTGAACTCTTCTTAAAATCTGTGCTTGTTAGCAGTTAAGTATTTGTTAATTAATTATTTATTTATTTAAAAAATTTCACTCAAACGTGGGAAACTTCACCTGGCCCAGACATGATCAGGATTGACAGATTGATAGCTCTTTCTGGATTCTGTGCGTGGTGGTGCATGGCCGTTCTTAGTTGGTGTGGGGATTTGTCTGGTTGATTCTGATAATGAACAAGACGCTGGCATGCTAACTAGTTACATGATTCCTGAATGGTCAGCATTCTCCAACTCCTTAGATGGCGTTCAGCTACCTGAGATTGAAAAACAACAGGTCTGTGATGCCCTTAAATGTCCATGGCTGCACGTGAACTACACTGACTGGCTCAGCATGTGCCTACTCTCAGTTGGCAGGCATGGTAACCTGTTGAGCTCCATTCATGACAGGAATCAGGAATTCCAATTATTCCCCATGAATGAAGAATTACCAGTTAGTGCAGGTCATAAGCTTGTGCTTAAGTCTCCACCCCTTTTCATGCTAATTATTTATAAAAGGCGTCAGATGTAGTGAACAGTGTAAGAAAAAGAACAGCGTTGCAAACTTCCAATTTTCTCGTGTGTATCAGCAAGTTGTACTTACCTTGTGAATGGTTGAGTTTCTTTTCCTCAATATGATATGGCTCAGTTCTCTAAGTTGTTGGATATTGTAGAGATGATTTTTGATGAGTAGATATGATGAGTGGTTGGTGGTGAATAATATGCTCTTGCACCACCATTAAATAAATGGCTCTAACTGCTCTTCATTTTCCCCAACACATGGGGTGGTGGGTGTCAAGTGGTACTGCATATGGCTTTGGTATATATTATCTGTTTCTTATTCATGTGTAGGTGTTCTTTATAGATTTTGGATACCACTGTGTTGTGAGTTGCTCTTCTCCATTTATAACCCATTTATTTCACCACATGGCATATTTTTTAATAAAGAGTTCTTAGTTTGTCAAATCTGTCCATATTTTTTATTTCTGTGTGTCTCATAAACCTTATTTTTGTTTAAGAAATCTTCCTTTTCCAAAGTTGATGGGCAGATTTTGTTTTTCTTCCAAATTTCACCTTTTTAATGCCTATTTAAATGCCTATTTAAAAGGCATTTATGGGTGGTGTGATGCAGGGGTCTAACTTCAGGCTTGTTTCTCATATAGGTGCGGAAATATACAAGTATTATTTAACAAATAATGTGTTTCTTGCCTGCCTCTCTTAAGAGATCTGAAGTCTTTGACCACAAACATTTAGGGTTATTTTTTGACTACCCATTCGAAGGTCTCTATATTCATATTAACACAAATAAAATACTTTACTTAGAGATTAAATTTTCTAAATTATTCCTTTTTCTCAGATTATCTTGTTATTCATACATAGACTTTTCTTCAAATAGAATTTATTTTCCATCTGCGTTTAACTGATTCCAATGCTGTGATATTGATTTGAAAAACAGTTTAATAGTGAAAAAAAAATGCTGTCCTTAGTTTGCTTTTCAGGTTATTAATTCTCTTTACTTAATATTTTATAAATTTTTCTGTAAACATAATTAGAATATGTTAATATACATTATAGAGATGTCTTATTTTATCATATTGTGTGTTACACTGTCATCTCTCTTTATTTGAATTCACAATGCTCTCCTTTTCTTGGGACTGGATATATTTTCTTTCTGGACTGTTGTGCCTTATTGAAATTTACCATATTGGAAATTATATACTCAAACAATTTTATATTGATATTTTCATTTTTTTTAAACCACTTGGGGCTCCAGTCATGTGATTACTGAAATCTTGGCAGTATCCCACATAAATCTTGTATTTTTCATTTTATGTCTTCAAGATTCATTTGCCTTTGTGTCCCTGGACCTGTCTTCTACTTGACGAGTTTCCGTTCTAATTGCTTTGAACTTGATGTTAGTGATATGCATTAAAAAGGATTAAAAATTTTAATTTAATGGTTTATTCTTTTTATTTTATTATCTTTTTAAACTGTGTGTATTGTGCATCTGTCTGAATGTATATGCATGTGTGAGTATAACTTTCCCTAGAAGCCACAAGAGGGAGCCAGATTCTCTGCAGGTAGAGTTACAGGAAGTTGTAAGATGCTGGCTGTGGGTGCTGGGAACTGAATTCAGGTCCTCTGAAAGACCAGTAAGTGCTCTAAATCTGAAACATCCCTCAAGCTCTCAATTTAGTTTTTAAAGACATTAATTTTAGAGGTGGGCATAGTGGTGGCAGCACGTGTCTTTAATCCTAGCACTTAGGAGGCAGAGTCAGGTAGATTTCTTACTTTGTTTTCACGATGAGTTCTAGGACAGCCAGGGCTACACAGAGAAACTCTGTCTTGAATCTTGAATGCAATAAAAATATTAATTTTAATTTATATGTGAATATTCTTTTTGTTTTTTTTAATTTTAATTGAAAAATTAATGAAAATATAATACCTTTGTTTTCCCCACTTCCTACATATAACATATTCTCAATTCCTAAATTCATGAGACTTTCTTTTGTTTTTTTGTTTGTTTGTTTGTTTTGTTTTTTGTTTTTTGAGACAGGGTTAGGGCTTCTTTTATTTAACCATTGTTGGTACATATTACATGACTAAAATTAAAAATATAACCTGCTGCATAATTCAATTATATATATGTAATTTTTTATTGCACTAACAACTAATATATCAGTGAGATCAGCTTTGGAGAAGAATAATTCTTCCCCTAGTAGTTCTTTTTTGCTTAGAATTCTTAATCTTGTTGTGGGGCCTGATGAAATTCCTCACATCTATGCTAGAGTGCCAACTGGTTTTGGGATTTTTCAGGTCTTCTTTAGAGAACCATGATATTGATATTTCATGAGTGTCAGTTTGTGATCATAACTAGAAGACACGCTCTGACAGTAGACCTTCTTGTCCTCTGGTTCGTAGGGTTTTTTGACCCATATCCATAATATTACCTGAGCCTTAGTTACAGGAGTTCTGTTGTATATGTCTAATTTGGGACTGAACATCACACAGCTGATTCTCTGCATTTTGACTAGCCATGATCTCCTTATGCTTCAAAAAGAAGCTACTTGGGTGAGAAGTGACATATACACCCACTTAAGGATAGAATAATAAAGTCTCCAGAGTGCAGTATGAAAACAATGCTGGTTTAGGAGCATGGCATTAATAGGTCTGCTCTTAGGTCTACAACATAACTAGTCATTTGTAGCAGTCAAGACTTACAGCATTAAGCATGATTTCACTCTTTAAATCCAATTAGACAGCTTTCGGTAACCCACCCTCACTCCCCAAATAAAAGTGCTATTACTTCACCACTGTGGAAATGTTGCCGGCCCAGTCATTCTTGTGGTTCATAGGCCTTAGAGCTGGGTGGGATGACAAAATGCTCCTCTCCCTTGGCAGCTTGCATAGCATCTTGTGATACTACACAAGGCATTTCTCAATGCTGAGACTTCTAGATTAGTTCCAGGTTGATTACTCCAAGTTCTGTGTCCAGAATGTACCATATCTTCAGTAATAGGGACTTGTCCTCAACTTCTGGCATTTAGCCAAGGACAATGGTAATAGTTACATTGGTTTTTGGAGGAGGGACATCTCTTGGATGTTCCTCATCAACAGATCAAGAGAGAGTTTCTCATGTATGATACTGAGTTCTTATTAGGTAGTTCATGGCTCTTGTGGGACCATTATTTCCCAAAGTGGTAATAACACACACATACACACACACACACACACACACACAGTGTGTGTGTGTGTGTATTTACACGCACTTATGTTTGTTAGATGTAAATTTAGCTAAGTATAAAGTAATGATTTTTTTATATCCTTTCAAGCATACTTGGATCATTTATCCCTCCTCCATATTTCTGCATCTGTTTTGCACAATCTCCTTGCTCCCCAATTTAAGTTCCCCATTTTCCCCTTCATTTCACTTATGTCTTGCCACTCTAGATCTCCTTCCTACTTAATCTCTTTTTACCTTCTTGGCTTCTGGGGTTATTCTAGGATATATAATGAAGTCTGTAGGTTCAGCGCTAAGAAACGCAAAGGGAATGTATGGTGTTTTTTTCTTTTGGGTCGGGGTTACTCAATATATTATGTTCTAGTGTCATCCATTTACTGGAAAGTTTAATAGTTTAATATATCTAATGGTATTTTCACATATTTTATTTCTTTATTAAATGGAATATCTATAGTTTTCTTGTTTCTGGTAACATTATCTGCATGGTCTTTATGAACTGATAGTGGTTTTTTTTGTTTGTTTGTTTTTTAAAATCTTATTTAATTATTTTCTTTTGTGTCTGTTACTTTAAATGAATTCTTGAAATTCTAAACAGTGCTTATAAAAAATTGTGAGGATAATTTGAGTCACTGGATGCTTTACTGTCTTCTAGAATGACCTAGGGAGAGGATGCTGTGCTACATACAGTTTAATTCTGCCTTCAGGAATTGCAATTGAAACATGAGGAATTGAGTGTGACTGCTTTCTAGCATTCAAACATTGACATCAGAACTCTAATCTTTTTGCTTATGGATCCTCCCAAAACTGGGCAAGGAGATTGACTTCCATTAAGAAATAAGTAAGGGAGAAAGTAAAGTGACTGAGGCTGGAAATGCTATTTCATCCTCTTTCTCAGGTGTTTCCCACTCAGTGCTCACTGCATTTGTATGTGTTGAGTTGCTTTAGCCGAAGCTTTCAATGCTTTATCAGATTTACCTGTGTCAAAGTAGTGTAGCATGAAAATATGGTGTCACTTGCAAATCTGGAGATGTCTATTCTACAGTGCTAAGGTGCACTTTGGGTATGTATATGTTAGGGTACCTCTTCAGTTTTGTGTTTCTACCTTGTGGCTATCTGTTTAATAAACAAATGGGATGTATCACAATCCATCAATGTTATCATATTTGCTACTTCTTTCATGGTAAATTTATTTTTATCAACTTGACACAATGTGGAGTCATTTTGAAAGAGAACTTTCATTGGGAAAAAGCCCTCACCACACTGGACTGGAGGGAAGCTTGTGGGTGTATTCTTCATTAATGATTGATGCAGTTGGGTGGCCCAGTCCAGTGAAGTCAATGCTACCCCAGGCCAGTGGTCTTGGACAGCATAAGAAAACAGACCAGCAGGTAGCATTTCTCCACAGTCTCTGCATCAGTTTCTGCCTCCTGGTCCCTGCCTTGAGTTGCTGTTCAGACTTTCCTGCATGATGGTCTCCAAGGTTTAAAATGAAATAAAACCTTTCCTTCTCAAATTGCTTTTCATTATGCTGTTTTACCATAGCAATAGAAATGGTACTTAAGTTAAGACAACCTCCCTGTATACTTTTTAATTTCACATATGTGAAGCATTTTGTACATTATTAGAATTAGAATGTTGCTCTACATATCTCCTGTGGACTTAGCTTCTCCAGCAATGCTACTACTTTAAAGACTGCATCTTTACACTGTGTCTGTGGTCTGCTTTTGGAGTCTTTTCTAGAATTCGATGGTGCTTGCTTAACACATTTTAGCTGTACATTCTTCCAACAGTTCAACACACAACTGTATGACTGTCCACCACCACATTTTAACATCACCTCCAGTCACCCTAAGACAGTGAAACTCATTCTTATATGCACCTTGGAAGTGTACTAGTTCCCAAATCCAGTCTCTAACATGGACTCTGTGTCCCAGTGGAAACTACACCAGTGTGTTTCTCTGCCATCAGTCACCCTGCGAAGATTACAATGAGCATGGGTGACAAAGGGGAGAGAAAGTTTAGCTCTGTGTTACTTTCAATGCTGCTCTTAGGCTAATTTTGTTTTCTTATCTCATATTTATGACACTTCACAAGGTGGCTGAGTTGCTTTCATAAACTGGTCTCCTTACATGTTCACATAACACTTCCTCTCTCAAGCCCCCGAGCCCACTTTGGTAGCAGCCCCCAGACTGCTGCTTTCAGTAGAGTTTCATTAACCACTCCCATCTCTGTTTAAATAGTCCTTTAGGGGTCATCTTTAGGTTATGCTAGCATGCTTTTGATTATTTTCCTCTGACCTAGGCTTTCATGGAATGGTAAGAGATATGGCATTCATTTATGATGCCATGACTGAAAATTTAAAAGTAAAGCAACCTCTGAAGAGAAATTTTTTCTCTGCCATTAGCCCTCAAAATTCACATACTATCCTTGCTTGGGTTTTGTGATATTATGAATATTATACAAACTAAGCATGCCTAAGTGTTACTTATGTATCAGCTTAGTTATGGCTTACTCTGTATCCCAAACATTTTGTGGTGGTACTTTCTGACCTGATACTCAGCCCTAGAGCTCCACACCCTTTAGGAATCATATTTGGAGTGTGCAATTGTTCCCTTCCCAGCCCATTGTGACATTATTCCCTGAAGTCTACTCTGTGTATATTCAGGATATATGATTATCTTAAGTTCAGTTTTACATTGAATGTTTAAATTTTTGACTTATCATATAAATTACCTGATAGTCTGTTCATGTGATGCTCTTTGAGTTCTTCTATAATTCTGTCCATAGCTTGTAAACTAACACTGGTTTTTCCCCCGATGAACCGAGTTCTTTTCAATATACAGATAAATTTAGGGATGTATTTACTTTTATGAGATAGGATTTCAGCTTTATTTTGAGTCTCAATACTTCTCAACACATTTGTCATTTCATTAATCTATCTAAGGAGATTAGAACAATATTTTATATGGCATTTCAGTTGCTCACAATGACAGGGACAGTCAGGACATTTATTTCAGCATCACTAGCAGGAAGAGTCAGGATAGTGTGTGAGAATTTGTGAACATTCTTCATGTTTCGGTTATTCACATATTATTGATATTATTTATATGATTAATGTTTAATTTGTTTAGAACCTGATTAGAGAAGAGTCTGCTTTCTGTGTTTCTGAGGCAATTTTCTTTCTAATATTCCGATGGTTCTTATATCATTGCCATGGGCAATGGCTCCTTTTGAAATGTGATTTTACAAGGCAATTTTCTGTATTTGTCTTCTGTGATTCACTAACAGCTTGTTTGATTTTCATAACAGAAAATAATTCTCTCCATATGCCAAAAGACAACTCATTTAAATAAGCCTGGTTCATGGTTTGTCAACTTGATTACATCAGTTCTTTGAACATAAAGGAGTTTATACTAAGGTTTTAGAATAAATTGCTTTCTCTAGTGTCATATATATTTTACGAGAAAACAAACATGTAATTTGTAAAGCCATGCCATCCTACTAATAGAACACGGAGGGCTTTATCCTTCTATTTCATCAGAAGTCAAATGCATAACAAATCAATGTCAATGATGAAAGTATTTCTTGTGCATTGTAAAGATCAAAGTAATCAAGATGGCTGTGTCTAGACAAGGCTGTTGTTATGGTCATCAGCATGAAGCGAGGTCACGGTGTACAAGAAAAAGCAAAATTTGGGTTTTCACATGAGGGATAAATTTTAAGTTGTATATTTTTTAGCTTCAAGGGTATGTAAAAATCACAACACAGGGTATATGTTGATGTAAAGGTTTTAAAAAATATATACACTATATCTTTTCCTAATAATGTATCCAAGCCAATAGGAACTAAAGAAACTATTCCATTTTTCTCTCAATGAGTAAGATGTATACAAATTACATATCTAGCATATATAATTTGTTATAAATGTAAATATAACTTTATATTATAGTTAGTTGTATAATATAAAGGTTAAATATTTGCGAAGTCAGACGACTTTTAACAGACATGAATGAGAGAAGAACTTGAAGTAATTTACACAAGGACTCCTGTTATAGATGCTCATGATGCTAAAAACAAAGGTCAGAGCAAGAGGAAATCAAACATTTTTGAAGTTGTTAACTTCTGGCATATTCATTAGAGCCTATGAGCACTTTATCTTTTCATAGTAAAGTTCCAAACAAGTGCTCAAATTTGGTATAATCTTCAGTTGTTTTATCTAACAGTTTTTAGGAAAACATGGAATTTGTCTCAATTACAATGCCCCTTACCCTCTCTTCTCCATAGGACTTTGATTCCATCATGAAAATCTAGTTTTAAGTCACTTTAATAGTTTTTGATAGACAGACAAAAACATGCTGGGAGAATTCATGATAATGAGAATAAAATAAATAGAAATTTTGTTTAAAAAAAAATCAAAGAATTATGATTTTATGTTTTTGAGATACTAGTATAATGAAATCTTTTTTTTCTTCTACAAGTGGTTTGATGATTATAGTAAAAAAAATATGTGGAACCCTTTCAGCAAAGTAGTAGATATTAAATCAACTAAAACACTATCAGTAGTCCTGCTGTATACAAATGACAAATGGGCCAAGAAAGAAATTAGGGAAACTACACCCTTCACAATAGTTTCAAATAATACACAATATCTTGATGTAACTCTAACCAAGCAAGTGAAAGGTTTATATGAAAAAATTTCAAGTCTCTGCAGTAAGAAATTGAAGAAGATATCAGAAGATGGAAAGATCTGCCACAATCATGGATTGGTAGGAATAACATAGTAAAAATGACCATTTTACCAAAAGCAATTTACAGACTCAAATCAATTCCCATCAAAACTGCAACACAGTTCTTTAAAGATCTTTTAAGATAAATTTTCAACTTCATATGGAAAAACAAAAAACCCAGAATAGCTAAAACAATCCTGCACAATAAAAGATTTTCAGGAAGAATCTCCATCCAGATCTCAAGGTGTATTATAGAGAAACAGTACTAAAAACATCATGGTACTGGCATAGAAATAGGATGATTGATCAATGGAATCAAATTGAAGACCTAGAAATAAATCCACATACCTATGGGCATTTGATTTTTGACAAAGAAGCCAAATCCATACAATGGAAAAATGATAGCATCTTCAGCAGGTGGTGCTGGCCGAACTGGATAGCTACATGTAGAAAAACGCAAATAGATCAATATTTATCACCATGCACAAACCTAAGTCCAAGTGGATTAACGACCTCAACCTAAAACCAGACACTCTATATCCATTAGAAGAAAAAGTGTGGAAGAGCCTTGAACTCATTGGCACAGAAGAGAACTTCCTGAACAGAACACCAACAGTTCAGGCAGATCAACATTTAAAAAATAGGACCTCATGAGGCTGAGAAGTTTCTGCAAGGCAAAGTAAACAGTCAACAGAAAAAAAATGACAGCCTTCATGCTGGGAACAGATCTTCACCAACCCTATATCTGACAAAGGGTTAATATCCAAAATATACAAAGAACTCAAGACATTAAACACCATCACACCAATTATCCCAATTAAAAAATGGGCTATAGAGCTAAACAGAGAATTCTCAACAGAGGAATATCAAATGGCTGAGAAAGACTTCAAGAAAAGTTTAACATCCCTGGTCATTATGGACTTAGGCATGTCTCTCTTTATCTTTCTTTTGTAGATGTGGAGATAGGGCTTGAAAAGAAAGAAGAGGGGATATAGAAATGTATAGGGATGATAGGATAAAAGGTAGATCATTGAATTTACTCCTCAACCTAAGGTTTCATTTGTTACTAACAAATAAGATTATTTTTAATTCATTGGTATAGAAATTTGTATATTGATACAAAATAAGTTTAATTTTGATACATTGGTATAGAATTAAAATGTAAGCTTATTCTCCACACACATTATATATATTTCTACTCTAAAATGAAGTATTGAATCCATACAACTCAATAATAATACAAAGCTTACTTCCAATACTTTGAAAGTGATATTGCAGGCTGTTTAGGATTATTAAGTAATACAATCTAATTGTTAGTTGATCAAATCATGGTCATGTCAACTACCAGCCTATTTTTATCACAATAATATATATCTTAAGTTTAACAGATGGATATGATCCTATAGATAAATAAGGTAAAATAGTTTGATAACGTCTTCAAAGCCTCCGATATCTACAGAATATGGCATTTAAATAAGATTTATAATATTTTAAATAATATTTGACAATAAGACAAGTTAACTCCTGGCATCACACAGCCTACCTCAAATAAGACGATGAGCATCAAAGAATCTTCTTATGGAGATGACTTCAAATGTGGCAAACCAGCCACTGGACAACCATCCTCATTTCTGCCACAGACAGAATTCTGCCTAAAAATGTGAAAGCTTGGATGCAGGCAGAGTTGATGGCCAAACTCTGCCAAGACAGGATAATCAAGTCCTCAATAGTTCCTACCTCACAAATAAGTCTGTCAGATATATTGGCCCAGAAGGCTGAAGATGATGCTCCAATGTTATAGAGAGTTTTGGGTGTTCAGGCAGCAAACTGTCTCTGTCATTTCCTCCCCTCATTTTGGAAGCTGATAACCTGTACTTCTGGGTCCTTCATGTAATTAAGTTTTATTCCTTCTCAAGACTCTAATGGGGTTGAAGACCAGATAGTTTAGTCTTACAGTTAACCTTAGCTGTTTAGGGGTTAAGGTGTTTTTAGGTCTAGATAAGATTTTTTTTAAGTTGACACAGATGATATATGACAGATATTGATTCTCATTCAGAATTTCAGAATCACCAAGATAAGAAAGATGTTTTCTACAAGGCTGCCAAATAAAATTAGCCAAAACAGCATGAATGTAACATTCATATAATCCCTGATTGTTTTGGTTCCTCATGCTGTATGCAATATTTTATTTACATGTAATAACATAAATGTATATGCCAAAAACATCTTTAGAAGGGAAAAAATAAATTATGCACACGAGAGATATGTAAGCTCTGTCTAGCTTCTATAGGCTTGTATCTTTTAGGTCTTGTTATTTAGCTCTGTGTATTGTAATATAGTTATCCTGTATTATGTGGTTTGTCTTCTCTTAGAAGTGCGTATATACCATGAGTGTCTTTCTGAGTCTGGGTTACTTCACCCAGGATTGTCTTTTCTACTTTTATCTATTTTCTTGCAAATATCAAGATTGCCCTATTTTAAATAGCTGAGTAATATTCCATTGTGTAAATGTACCACAGTTTCTTTATTCATTCTTCAGTTGAGGGACATCTCCATTGTTTCCAAATTCTGGCTATTACATATAAAGTTGCTATGAACATAGTTGAGCAAATGTCTTTTTTGCATGGTGGAGCATCTCTTGGGTATTCACTGAGGAATAGTATGCCTGGGTCTTGAGGTAGCACTGTTCCCAATTTTCTGAGAAAGTACCAGATTTATTTCCAAAGTACTACCTGTCTTTTACAAAGTTTTTCTCACAAACCTTTCTCACAGCATTTGCCTATCTTTCATCTGAAACTTTGATGGTTCACATGAAGCTGCAATATCAATAGCACATCGATCCAATAGGAGCTCAGAAAACATCAGCCGCTTGCATCATCGAGATGCTTCCTATTCCAAATGGTTTTGGGAAACTAAACGTATAATTAGTGTAGTTAGGTTATAGATCAAGAAAAAATTAGGTAAAGTTAACATTTAAAGGTAACTGTTATTTTAAAAATATCCAGAGTAAAGAAAATCTTTTTTATCTGTGCTGAGTTGAAATCTGGCACCCAGATTAGAAATTAGAAATTAGAAAACCCATCTAAGAAAAGAGAGACAGAGTCACGATTATGGGAAGGTGTGGGAAAACAACAGGGGTCTTCTTATCATTTTTCTTTCTAATACTTGTTCTTTCTAAGATCAGACCATATAGAAGCCTCGACTTCCATGGATTCCTTTGAGTATTTTATGTATTTTACTTTTATGTGTTTCAGTAACTTCAGGTAGAGTCATTGAATTTCACTTTTTGAAATCAGAAAATTCTCCTGATAGAAATTCTTACTTATTTATATCATATCCATGCTTTTTCTTCCTCCTTTACCATCCCTGTATAGCCAGCTACAGCAGTATGTGCAGCTAAACATTTCCTGCACTCCTTTGCAGCAAGGTGTAGTCACAATGGTGAGTTCTGATAAAAGGAGATTGAATATTTGCTAGGCAGGATGCTGGAAAGTTGGCCAAGAGAGGTGAATGGTATTTGAACCTCAAGATGCACCGGGAACATAAAAATACCTTGAGAATCCAAGTGGATTTGAAAGTGAGGACTTGCCTGGTGTAACATAAGGAGCAGACAACACAGCGTCATACTAAGCTCTCAGGTACTCAAGTTTCTATTACCATATGACAGCAGCCTTAGATAACCTGGACGTGACTAAGCCCTGCTTACACCTTACTAACATCTAAACGTCATCTCTTTTTTTAGATAAACATGTGAAAATTTATGACATTGCTCTATGCATCTGAAGAGGTTGATGTGTTGGTTAAGGTCAGATTTAATGGGAAAAGGTAATGGTGTCTAACTGAACTGAAATGATTGGTGGATGGTGGATGGAAAGATCACCTTGAGTGAAGATCATGTGGAAAGATTTAATGGAGAGAAGTGAGGAACAACAGTGTGTGCATGAGGATTTGCTCAACTAGGGTAAGGGATTCAAGTAAAAAAAAATGAGAAGTGTAAAAATATTGTTTTTTATTGCAAAAGGCGTTAGAAGATATGTTTTTCGTCTGTATAACTCTGTTTCTTTGTTTCTCCTCTACTACCCCTCCCCTTAGACTCTTCTTCAGTCTCTTCTCCTTTCTTCTCCTAACTCCTCCTTCTCATGCTCTGTTTTGCAATTACTCGTTAACCTGGCATAAGCATCAGGCAGGATGCTCTAATGTGGTCATTAGTGGATGCCTCTTTGGAAGCTGCAGAACTACACAAAGTGGTTTGAAAGGCATTTTTTCCTACCTTTCTTTGACTATATGCAAAATATTAAGAGATAATTTACTTAATCTCAGGAGATTTCTAAGTTCAAAAAGACAATGCAGATGAAGGCAAAACCGAGCTAATTAAGAATTTTCTGCTACTCTAACCTTTGTGTATCTTGCTTCATCAACTTTAGGAGTCTAAAATCTCCCTTACAAAAGTCTACACTTGTTCACAGTTTGCTATTTGTATTCAAATGCCTTTTACTTCTCTTGTTTCTCTGTTTTCTCATGATTGCCTTTTTGTGCTAAATACACTTTTTCTAATATATCATTTTAATTCCATTGACATTTCTTTTACAGTGTTTTTGGAATTATTTTCTTAGTGATAATCATGGGGAGTGTAATTAGTATCTTATAGCAATCTAGTTGGAATTAATACAAACTTAATTTTATGGTATGCAAGAACTTGCTTTTAAGTAGCTGCTTTTTGTTCTGTTCTTTTGAGCTTAACTGTCATATAAATGACATCTTTAGACATTGTATGCCAATCAACATCAATTAATAATTATTGCTTTAGTTATTTGTCTCTGACAGCAGAAGTGAAAATTAGTAACAAGAAATACATTCTAGTTTCTTTTGAGTCAACTATGTGGACACTGCACTGTTGCTCTTTTTCTGACAAAGGTTCAGGTAAGTGTTTATATTCCATCATGACAGCCTGGAGAATTTCTCTAATATTTATTACAGCTTTAGTGATGAATGAGCACTCCTAGCTTATCTGACTAATTTATTTTAGTGCTTCCCTTCTCTTATGGATACATTTTACTGGATTCAGCATATTATCTGAAAACTTTATCCAGAAAACTTATCTGAAAGTTTTCTTGTCAGTACTTTGAGTATGGTGGGCACTTTGGCACACATACTCTACAGTTTTAGTTATCTTTCATTAACTAAGACCCAAACATACTAAAGAGAAAATTTTGAAATAATTAAAAACTTTTGTTATTTTCTTTTCTTTTTCCAATACTGAGGATTAAACTCAAGCATGATAGACAAGTGCACACACACACGCACACACACAATTTATTTTAATGTGTGTGTCCATGTGTGTGTTTCTCAACCTTCTTTACTTTTGACTTTGAGACAAATTCTCACTAAGATGCCTACCTGCCTTTGAACTTGTGTGCTTCTGGTCTCAGTTTCTGAATTTTAATTAGTTGTTTTTCATTCCTTATCTTCTTAAATTGCATCTTAATTGGCATTTTAAATTTGTAATTGTTCAACTTTCAATTGGGCATTTCTGTCTTACATAATCATACTTTGGAACATCTGCATTTTTATTAGTTGTTTTAGTAATTTGTCTCTGGATCAATATTCTCTGTGTAGTTAAATATCACCCCAGACTCCCATTTCATTCTTTAAATGTGGTTTCCTATAGTCTGTGAGCATATATTATTAATCAGTTGACTTTAAGTCTTTAGTTTAGCAAATCTGATGTCTGATCTTTCTGAGGAAGGTTTATTTGGATTGTTGTTCTTCTGCCTAAAGGATATATATTTTCGTGCCTTTGTATGTCTCATCATAATAAAAATAGAGATTTTTCTTAGGGTTTCTATTGTTGTGACCAAACACCATGAGCAAACAGCGAGCTGGGGAGGAAAGGGTTTATTTTGCTTATACTTTCATTCTGCTGTTCATCATTGAAGGAAGTCAGGGAAGGAACTCAAACAGGGCAGGAGTTGATGCAGAGGCCATATAGTGGTACTGTTTGCTGGCTTGTTTCACGTGGCTCATTATGCCTGCTCTCTTGTAGAAAGCTGGACCAGCAGCCCAGGGATTGGACCACCCACAATGGGCTGGGCCCTCCTCAATTGATCACTAATTAAGAAAATGCCTTATATCCTTATCTTATGGTGGTATTGTTTTTTATTTATTTATTTATCTTTTGGAGGTATTTTCTTAATTGAGGTTCCTTCCTTCAGATAACTCTAGTTTGTGTGTCCAGTTGACAAAAAAACTAGTCTGTACAATAAGTTAAATTATATAATGGTGGAACTCATTAAAAAAGATTCCTATCCTTACCCAAGAAATTGAAATATCTGTTTTTCATTATAGGTTTTGTTGTTGATGATGACAATGCTTGTTTTGTGTTTTTGTTAATTCTTAGTAGTAACAGAGTAATTTATATTTTGTTACTCTCTGTTACAAAAAGTAACAGAGAAATCTATACTCCTTGGTATGTATGGCTTCCAAAGTCTTTAATCAGTTAAGTTAGAGATTGGCTATTAATAGGAAGTAATATTCCTGAAGTTTCCAGGACTAATATGGCTTTTAGCCTTGCTGAAGGGAATCTACATTCATGTTGGTGCTGGTTTTCAAATTTGCCATCTTCAATTGTCACATTAGTCCTCACTCCCTAATAGCAAGGAACATCAAGGTTAATCCAAAGTAAGACAGCTTAGGACCATCTCATATCCTTCTTGAAGGTAGGCAGATTTACATAAATGATCCCTGGTATTCCAGGAAATATTTTGTAGCTCTTCAAGGACCCTCTGGATAGCATGTTCTGTAGCTTTCTTTTGTAAGCATCCACTTTTCTCCTAATTGTTCTTATTTTGATGCACATTTTTATCAGACATGGTGTCAACAAATGTTGTTGTCACTGTCCTCTTTCCTCACCACCCCCAACTTTAGTAATACTTCTTCTGACAGATTCCCACATAGAATGGCTTTTTATTTTACTAGAAATGAAATGTGACTTATGTAAAGTGATGTGAACTTTTCCACTTTTAAAGTCCAGGATCCCAGCCACAGTATAGTTCCACTCACAGTGGTTGGGATGTCCCTTCCCTCAATTAGCATAATAATATTCATTCCCCAAAGGCCCACACTCTGGTGATTCTACAGCCTATCTGGCCAACAACACCAACCATTAACACCATTGTGGTATTGTTGACATTTAGTTTTCATGTCCCTGATAGATCAATAGAAACAAAAAGATTCATTCTCACTTGTTGCAGAACTCTTCACAATAGTTGAGAAATTAAATCAGCTTCATTGTCCATCGTCAGAAGAATGGAGAAAGAAAATGTGGTACATATATGAAATCAAAAATTTCAACACAAAGACCCATGAAATCATGACATTTACCAGAAAATAAGTAGAACTGGAGATAATTCTGTTAACTGAAATGAGCCAGAGTCAGAACCCAATGCCCCATATTTTTTTTCATATGCAAAATTTAGTTACCTCTCTCTCTCTCTTTTTCTCTTTCTCTCTCTCTCTCTCTCTCTCTCTCTCTCTCTGTGTGTGTGTGTGTGTGTGATTAAAAGATAAATAGGAAACCAGGTAAGGAAGAGAGTTTGAATGAAGGGGGGCGGTGGGGGGAGAGAGAGGGAGAGAGAGAGAGAGAGAGAGAGAGAGAGAGAGAGAGAGAGAGAGAGAGAGAGAGAGAGAGAGATGTGACATGGAATCAGAAGGTTGACAATTTGGAAGAGGAGAGGACCAACAAATTCAGGGAAGAATCCATAGAAAAGACTGTTAGGTGAGGGATGTAAGAAAAGCTTATACTAGCACACACAAAACCACTCGTGTCTGCTGAAATGACTTCGCCTTGACTACTGTTAATTTAAAAGACAATATTTATGAGATTCTTGTGTATCATTTAATTGTGTAAATGAGTAGCTACACATGAGCGTGTCTAGAAGGGTACAGCTAAAAACATAAGAATGGAAAGTACTGAATTTCTTCCTTTTTTCTTCCAGGTTTACTTTAAATAACTTGATATAAGCCCTTCTCAAAGTTGTTTCAAAAAATCCTAAAAAAAGAAGATATCGGTGTGTCATTTTTGTTCCCCAGAAAAAGAACACTGTATGAGAAGGCAAGAATATTGTCTCCAAATAATATATATAATGAAGACTGCCATAGAGAGCCAATAAATTTCTCAGTGTTGTTATTTCTCAATAAACTGAAGTCTTTAAATAATTGATCTGAAAAGTGAATTACTGGAATATCATGTAATTAAATATGGTAATGTGCAATACGTCCCGTGCATATATATATGAATCTCTGACATAAAGGTTTTGATAACCACATGGACAAATTTGGGGCTGGGTTCCTATGTACTTTGCTCTAACCCCTTGAATGCACTGGCTGCATTTAATAATGCTGTCTTTCACAAGAGAGTCTCAGGGTCTTATACAGTGACAAGAATTGCAGTGCAGTGATTCTGGACTAGGTGAGTGAATTCTGCCATGAGGAGGAGTCATCGCAGGCACAGAGATGAGACTCACAACTGACAGAAGAATAACCTGTGTCTAGTTCCTGGGCAGAACTTACCACATGGCTTCTCAGTGGGTAGGTCAGGATCCTGTCATTTGCACAGATTTCAAGGAATGGTGATCAAATAAAGACCTCCAACCGGTCCTAAATCATTATTTAAATAGAAGCATATGTACCAAGAGGGAAAAGTCAAGAATGGCCTTCTCCAAGAAGTATTAGTTGAAGGAGAATTTGAATTCTGAATGTTATGGTTATATTCTAAATAGCATACAAAAAACCCAGCTAAATATACCTACAAGATTTAAGTTGAGCAGAATGTGATGGTGTAATAACTAAGAGATATCAGTAAATATGAAAAGCAAAAGTTTTATTTAAGACTAATGTTTCATCAATGCTGAATATGGCTTTTGTCATTTGGACAAAGATCTGAAACAGTGGTATAATTCAAGGTTTGAAAAATACTGTTGTTATTCTCCATAGTTGGCAAGATTAAAAAAAAATCCAACAACCTCAAAGCATGATTTTTGTCAGCACAAGAATCTGATGTCTTCATGTCAATGACTTGACTTGTCTTTCATCACTGAACTTAATATTAAGCTGCTGGATATTCGTGACAACGATAAGCCTCGTCCTATGTACACTGCTTCTCTTTCACACATCATCAAAATTGCTTTTATCCTAACCTAATTTTTTTTTCTGTCAGTTAAACCAAGGTTACCGAGAGGCACTGTCGTGGCTGAGTCTGTCCTAGCTCTCACCATTAGCCACTATCTCCTTAAACAGGATGCTCTGCTGTTCTCCTTGGAAGTCACTGAGAACCGTGATTAAGACTTGCATGGGAAAATTCTATGTGCATAAAAGTTTTTCTGGCTAATTTATTTTTCTGCTTAATATAAAAACAACTCAGTAAAACAAACCATGAGTGTTACAGAAGGTCAGAGGACAGAGATATTTTTACTGACCATGTTTCCCTTATTTTTTTGTATCTCATTAAATTTTTTAATAGTGTAAAACCATAGAGTACTTTCTTATGGTAGGCCTTTAAAAATGATTTGACCTTTGGGAGCCACACTCTTCAGTAGAAGCATAACTTTACAGCTGTTTTGGGAAAAAAAATAATAACAGAAGACAATTGTTTCTGTATAATTAGTGACATTTAGTTAGTATAGAAAACAGTTCCTAAAACATGCTGGCTGCCTTATATGTATGATAAAACGTACATTTTCAAGCTTCTGAGGTGTTTGCTTCACCCAAAATAATCCTGAAAGACTTTGACAGTAATACTGGTTATGGAAAGTTTCAGCTTTAAGGTTTTCTTCTATTTCTATCCAAATCAGCAGACCACAAATTGTAAAGTTCATAAATAGAATATTTTTAAAGCTTACAAAAATATAATTTTAACTTGACATTATTCTAGACATTGCTGTAAAATTCGGTCAATCTTTCCAAATGTATTAGCTTCAGTTGTATGAGTAATCAATATAAAGCAGTTTTGTGTGTGTGTGTCTGTGTGTGTGTGTGTGTGTGTGTGTGTGTGTGTGTGATACCTTATCTCATGTATTTCATGATACCAAAAATGGATTGATGATTGTTTTGTGATCAGTGCTGTAGCTCTTCATTCATTGCAGAGATATATGTGAAGATTATGACACTCTAGCATGATCTATTTACATAATTTGGAGTGAGTGACATGAAGATGCCTTACTTTGCTCTATATTTTGTGGATGTTTTTCTTTTTTTGTAATGTAGTTTTCCATTCATATGCAATTTTACTTCTTTTTCCTGTTTTTAGCAAAGCTATTTGTAGCACACTTTTGTTTCTGTCCTAGTCACACACCAATCTGTCGCTCCCACATTCTGGACCCAGATGTTGGGCTCCAACTCAAATGAAACTAAATCTCACTCCCATTTTGCACATACCTGCTGTACTAAGTTTTGTAGACACTTACATGATCACACGATGCTGGCATTCTCCTTCAGTTTTCTAGATTTAGGTCTCAAACCTGGGGAATTATATCCTAGACACTGAGACATGGATCCCCTTTCACATCTTTTCCTCATCTTTATAATTGGAAACCTTCCTTGTGGAGAACTGAACTATCAGTCAAAAGCTCAGTTGTAGCTCACGGTAATATTTTGTTTAGAAGCCCACAGGGTCAATGGTTTATGATGCATAGAGTTATTTGGAAAATGATGCATGTAACACAGGCAGAATTGTGTTTTAAGAATACTAAAGATAGCCAGGCAGTGGTGGCACACGCTTTTAATCCCAGAACTTGGGAGGCAGAGGTGGATGTCTATGAATTCGAGGCCAGCCTTGTCTATTAAGGGGTCCAGGACAGCCAAGGCTACACAGAGAAACCCTGTCTCCAAAAACAAAAAAAAAAAAAAAAACAAAAACAAAAACAAAAACAGAAAACAAACAAACAAACAAACAAACAAAAAACAAACCCAGGTGTGGTGGCACATGCCTATAATCCCAGCACTTGGGAGGCAGAGGCAGGTGGATCACTGTGAGTTCGAGGCCAGCCTGGTCTACAAAGTGGGTTGAGGACAGCCGAGGCTAAACAGAGAAACCCTGTCTCGAAAAAAAAAAAGAAGAATATTAAAGATATTTTAGATATCCTTATTCTTACTAAAACTCTAAAGACATTTTAAGTACTTAAGAATATTTAAGGAAAAATATTCAAATTAGGCAATGTAGAAAGTTACTGATCGAAATACTGTGTTCATTGGTAGTATATAATATATAATGCATTTAACTGGCAGATTGTTGGAGACTAACTTGGAATGCTCAGTGAGTTGGTGGAAGATTCTTTTCTGTGGTCCACATGTGGGAGAGGAAAGATAAAGATGCCCTGTGGTGGTACGTAGAGGATCCATGAATAATGGAGGAGAGTCTCTCACCTAATTTTAGGACCCAGACAAAATGAGGACCAGAATTATTGTACTAAGGATCAGTTGAGTATTCTTGTCATTCACAACATAACAAAACTCCTAACCATTTTCTCTAGGATTTAATCACCTTCAGTTGTGTGGTAGACACTAACTATGCATGCTTTTATTTGACTTATTAATTTGTTACATACTTTAACATGGAACATACTATTTCAAGAGCCACTTTAGGTATTGAGGACACAGCAATGAGTTAGGTATTTAAAAGGTAAAGAGAATTCTCTTTAGTGTTAGAACACAATTGTAGTAGGAAAGTCAGAAACTAAACATGAGCTAACAAAAAAAAAAAAAAAAAAAAAAAAAGACTGATTTTAAAGCATACTTCACTGAAAAGAGAAAAGCACAGGAGTTACAGAGAGATAAAACGAAGGCCAAGTGGAGGTACAGTTGTATTGGAAGGCCACGAAAAGCCTGCGTGCACAGCCCCATCTGAGGAAAGCTCACAGTGATGACGCATCGGTGCAGGTGGGAGCAAGAGGCAGCTGAAGGAGGTTTCGGGAAAGAGACAATTGGGGTCCTGAGAAGGCAACTGTGGCTGGACACAGAGAGGGAAGACCCGGAAGAGAGTTGGCACGCGGGAGGTAGGAGTTACACTGTGGTTACAGCTTGTATGACACAGGGAAGTGCTGGTTTACTTCAGGCGTAAAGCCTTATTCATTGGAGTGGCTGCGGGTTTTATGTTTGAAAGGAACAACTTGAGTTACTAGGATATAGTTAGGAAGGAGTCCAAACATGGAAGCCAGAAATGTTTGAGGCACAAGTGTAGTCCTTCAGAGGGAGAGAACAACTAACTACATTAGAGTGACTCAGAGAGAGAGAGAGAGAGAGAGAGAGAGAGAGAGAGAGAGAGAGAGAGAGAGAGAGAGAGAGAGAGAGAGAGAACCAGCTGAGCTTTCAAAGATTATTGGTGGGAATATACTGATGGATTGAGTATGGCTTTTAAGTGGAAGAGAAACGTCAATTAGCCAGGGGCATGAACATACTATTTCTGCGAAGCAGCTTTATAAGAAGGATCTTGATAGCGGTGTTATAAAATATCCAAAAACGCCATAGCTTGACAAATCGGCCTTCATTTCTTTGTAATAAATAGAATTAAGTTGGTTTAAGTCTGAGATTCAGGAAATAACCAGGTTGGGGCTTCAGTTACTTCGTTGCGTTAACTTCTTGCGCCTTGTGTTTCCTTTGCCCATTTTCCTTCGCTCGTGTCACAGGCAGTGGGACGAAAGACAGGAGAGGTGAACACCTCCCCCACAGCCTCTTGTCTGAAACCATGACGTTCAGTCTTACCTCAGAGTCCAGTGCAGGGAGTGTGACTAGGTGTCTCTGCCTCGTGCTGGAGCCTGAGAGCTATGACCACCTACATGAACATGACAGAACTGTCTGGCCTGAGACCCACGAGCCCCTTGTCAATATGACCTATTTGCTTTCTCCAGAGCCGAAGAGAGAAGACTATAAATCAATCATTAGCTTCTGCGCTCGCTTCAGCAGCTGGTAAACCAATTTATCTGAAACAGCAGGACTGTCCTCACCTTTGCAAAAAGGTTGCCTTAGCAAACAGAAGTTTACTTCTGACAAGTTTGTCATTCCTGCTCGGTTACACCTTGAACTTCACCCAAACCCAGTGAGTTCTCATCACGCAAGGCCCGTTAATACCAGCTGAGGCCGGAACCCAAACCTCAGAACTGTATTGCTTATTAAACTGCACCTTCTGACAAACTAAAGTTTGTGAAGAGCACGATCTTTTCCTTACCACAGAGAAAACTTTTGCCTTTCTCTTGTTTGTAGACTGTCCTCTTTGTAGGATTCTTATGGGGTCCTACTGAAGTCCTCTCAAGGATGCTGCCAATGACCACGGTCTGTGAAAGACCTTGTTCCACAAAGGCTGAGGGGAAAGGTGGGACAGAATGTGGTTAGTCTGAGCTCTACATATCTTTCAGTGACCCACAAGGTCAGCTCATGTATCTCCCTAAGAAATTGGTTCTGTTTTAGGAATATTTTGATAGCTGATAAGATTTGTGAAATGTCAACATTGAAGCAGCCTGCTCTGTGATTCATAAAACCACGGTTTTGCTTCCTCCTAGTAATTCCTGTCTCCTCATGTTTTGAATTTATAAATGGATGTAGATCAATGGTGGATAGAGGCCTGAGACCTTCTTTGTGAGATAAGGCTATTGGAAGTCCCTCTGTAATCACTTTTCTTTCTGCTACAAGGACACTGTTCTCATTCTTTGCTTTGTGCTGGTGCAGACTGCTTGGCTTGGTATCATGTTTGTGGGATGTGAGCTTCTGCCATATACACTATCACTGAGGATAAGTCTTTTTGCTGCATCCTGGGATAGAACATTGAGGACTTCTGAACATGGCTGTGCTCTCCAGATTGTCAATGCCTGTTCCTAGTCTATGTCTCCTCGAGGCTGTACTGATCACTTATGTTCATATTGTAATTCAATCCCACCTGACTTCCTAAATGGTACAGTTTCTGCAAAGAGTACTTAGGTTTAAGATTCTTTAGAAAGAGTTTTCGGGTAGACTGTGATCACTTCAAAATGAGGCACACCCCATATTCTTGGGCATCTCAATTCATGCTCTAGGGAATTCTAGGGAAAATTTCCATTCCTTTGGCTTGCTTTGCTTGTCTAGGCTAACAACATTCCTTGACTCCCTCCCTCCCATTAATGCCATCTTCAAAGGAAGTGATGGAGTGTCTTAAAAACCTCTCACTCTGTGTGTGTGTGTGTGTGTGTGTGTGTGTGTGTGTGTGTGTGTGTGTGTAGAATGTTGAGGGGGGGTAACAGGATTTTACAAATAATATACAATAACAATGCATCCAATAAGTATTTGAAATATTTGACTTTGTTTAGGGGCTGCATGTGGAGATAGGGAGCAGAGTTTTCATGGAAAAGGTACTCTGTTCCACACACAACACTTCAAGCTGTTTGCTGCCCCTCATTCTTCATACATATCCCTTTAAGCATTTATCAGTCCCCTGTGGGAAGCATGCCAAGACCCCGCCCCCTGCTTTTCTAAATGCACACAGGGGTCTTTATTTATGGCTGTATGCCATGCATACCGACTGCAACTTCTTTCTTTTTCACTGCTATACATTAGCAGCTGGTTACACAGTCTTTCCCATCACTCCTTCCCCAGTCTTTCTCAGCACACCTCAGTCTGCAGTAACCAGCATTCTACTTCCCACTGCTGAGAGAACCTTTTTTGATTCCGTATTTGAAAGAAATCATGCCGTACTTGTCTTTCTGTGCCTGGCTTACTGCACTAAACATAATGATCTCCAATTTTCTCTATGTTGCTGTGAATGACAGGACTTCATTCTTTTTATGGCTGAATAGTATTCCACTGTGTGCATACACCACGTTTTCTTTACCATTCATCATTTGACAGACAATCAGGTTGATTGTATATCTTGGCTATTGTACATATTGCTGCATTAAACATGGGAGTACAGATGTCTCTTTGATGGACTGATTTCATTTTCTTTGGACATGCGCCCAGTAGTGGGAATGCTGAGTCATGTCTTAGTTCTCTTCTGAAGTTTGACAGGAAACTAACTCCATATGGTTTCTCACAATGCATTAATTTCCATTTCCTCTGAAGAAATGTGCATCTTAGCCAGCACTTCCAAGCTTTTGTTCTTTGATAATAGCTGTTTTAACTAGGGTGAGCTCTCATTAAGCATTTGATTTGCATTTCTCTGGTGATCAATGATGTGAAGCACTTTTTATATATACCCAATGGCCATTTGGTGTCTTCATTTGGAAAACATTTGAGACTACTTCCTATTTATAAATCAGATTATTTAAATTTCTTTTCAAAGTAAGAGCTTATACATTCTGGAAATGAACCCTTGTCAAAGATACAGTTGTCAAATATTTCCTCGCATTCTGTAGGTTCTGATTATTTTCTTTGTTGCAAAGAAGCTTTTTGGTTTGATGTGGCCTTCTTACCTAATTTTGTTTTGTTTCCTGTGTTTTAGGGTACTTATCAAAACACAGACAGACAGACAGACCAGCAAAACAGAAGAAAACAAAAGCTAACATAACTTTACCTCACTTACTTTTCTATCTAGAACTTTCATAACTCTATGCTTTGCATTTATAGCTGTATTTCATTTGGAGTTAAATTTTTAACTAGAGAAAATGTTTTCCAGGAGCTTTTATTGGCAAGATTATAATTTCTCCAGTCCATTTTCCTAGAGCCTTTGTTGAAGATCAATTGACAAATGGGTTATCTTATAGGATCACTAATTTGTTCATTAGTTATACATCTACACTTAAGGCAAATGCCATGCTGTTTAAATGATACATTTATTACTTTGATTTTAAAAATCAGCACTGCAGAGGTGACTCAGGGCTTATTGCCCAGATTACCTTAGTTTAATTCCCAGGACCCACTGTCAGCAGTTTACAATCATTACTTTTTAATTCATTTTATATCCTGATCATAGCCCCCCATCCCTCTTCTCCTCGCATTCCTACCCTCCCTTCCTCTTCCCCCCTCCTATTGCCCTGTTCCTCAGAGAATGGGAGCCCTACCTACCAACCCACCCCAGCTCATCAAGTCACATCAGGAATGGGCACTTGCTCTTCTGTGTGGCCTGATAGGGCTGCCCCATTAGGTGGAAGTGATCAAAAAGCGGGGAACTGAGTCCAAGGCAGAGATAGCTCCTTTCCCCCTTATTAGTGGACCCACATGAAGCCTGAACTGCTATCAGCTACATCTGTGTAGATGGCCTAGGTCCAGTCTATGCATGGTCCTTGCTTGGTGCTTCAGTATCCCCAGGCCTCTTTGGGCCCTGATTAATTGGCTTTGTTGGTCTTGTGGAGCTCCTGTCACCTCCAAGTCCTTCTATCCTTGGCCCCACTTTTCCACAAGTCTCCCTATGCTTTGTCCATCATCTAAGACTGTCCCTGGTCTTATTTTGGTTTAAGATTTTTAATGACTATTTCTACTTCTTAGGGGACATAGGTTTATTTAAATTGTTCACCTGATCTTGATTTAACTGTGGCAAGTGGTATCTATCAAGAAAATCATCCGTTTTGAGTCATACAGGCTTTGAAGAACAACCTAATGATTTTCTGGATTTTCTCAGTGTCTGTTGTTATGTCCCCCCTTTTCATTTCTGATTTTGTTAATTCACAAACTCCTTCTGCTTTGGTTAGTTTGTCTAAGGATTTGTCTGTCTTGTTGATTTTTTCTCAAAGAACCAAATCTTTTTTTGTTGTTGTTGATTCTTTGTATTGTCCTCTTTGTTTCTACTTTATTGATTTCATCTCTGAGTTTGATTATTTTCCTGCCATGTTCTAGAGCTTTCAGGCATGCTTTTAAATTGCTTTTATGGGATCTTTCTAGTTTCTTTATGAAGGCACTAGTGCTAGGGTCTTTTCTCTTAGCACTGCTTTCAATATATCCGTTAAGTTTGGGTATTTTGTGCCTTTATTTACATTGAATTCAAGAAAGTCTTGAATTTGTTTATTTCCTCCAAGACCCAGTGGTCACTGAGTAGAGAGTCGTTAAGTCTTTATGGATTTTTAGGCATTCTGTTGTTGTGGAAGTCCAGCTTTAATCCGTGGTGGTTTTATAGAATACAAGGTGTTATTTCAGTTTTATTGTATTTGTTGAGGCTTGCTTTGTGGCCTAGTATGTGGTCAATTTTGGAGACGCTTCCTTGAGGTGCTGAGAAGAAGGCATATCATTTTGTGTTCAGATGAAATGTTCTGTAGATATCTGTTAGGTCCATTAGATTCAGAATATCAGTTAGTTTGATTATTTCTGTTTACTTTCTGCCTCAGTGACTGTCCATTTGTAAGAGACAGGTGTTGAAGTTTACTATTAATGTGTGGGATTTGATGTGTGATTTAAGCTTCAGTGATGCTTCTTTTATGAACATGAGTGCCTTTGTATTTGGGACATATATGTTCAGAATTGAGATATTATCTTGATGGATTTTTCCTTTCATGAACATGAAGTGCGCTTCCACATCTCTTTTGATTAGTTTTGGTTCAAGTTCTATTTTATTAGATATTAGAATAGCTACTCCAGCTTGCTGCTTGTGTTTATTATTATTATTTTTTTTTTAGAAAACCTTATTCCAGCCCTTTACTCTGAGGTAATATTTATCTTTGTTGCTGAGCTATGTTTCCTGTATGCAGCACAATGAGGATCCTGTTTTGTCATCGATTCTGTTAGCTTGTATCTTTTTATTGGGGAATTGAGAACATCGATATTGAGAGATATTAATGACCAAAGATTGTTAATTCTTGTTATTTTTATGTTGGTGGTATTAGTGTGTGCTTCCCTTTTTCCTCTTCCTCTTCTTCCTCCTTCTTCCTCTTCTTCTTTATATGAAATTATTTATTTTCCCTTTTTTTATGGATGTAGTTACCCTCATTGGGATGGAATTTTCCTTCTAGTCTTTTCTGTAGGGCTGAATTTGTGGATAGATATTTTTAAATTTGGTTTTTTCTTGGAATATCTTATTTTCTTCCTCTATGGTGACTGAGAGTTTTGCTGTGCCTAGTAGTCTGGGCTGACATCTGAGGTCTCTTAGGGTTTTTTAAAAGACATCTGTCCAGGCCCTCTGGCTTTTACAATCTCTGTTGAAAAGTCAAGTATAATTATGATAGGTCTGCCATTATATGTTACCTGGCCTTTTCCCCTTGCACCTTTTAATATTTTTCTTTATTCTGTAGATGTATTGTTTTGATTTTATATGGCAGGAGGGTTTTCTTTTCTGCTATAGTCCTATAGGTATTCACCATGCTTCTTGTATGTTTATAGGCATCTCTTTCTTTAGGTTGGGAAAATTTTCTTCCATGGTGTTGTTAAAAATATTTTCTGGTCCTTGGAAATGGGACTCTTCACCTTTTTCTTTTCTATTATTTGTAGTTTAGGCCTTTTCATAGTATCCCAGATTTCCGGATGTTTTGTGTCAGGAATTGTTTTTAGGTTTAACATTTTCTTTGACTGATATGTCAAAATCTTCTATTGTATCTCTTACCCCTGAGATTATCTCTGCCATCTCTTGGATTCTGTTAGAGATGCTTGTATCTGTTATTCCTGTTTTCCTTCCATCTGCAGATTATGCTTTACTTATTGCTTTACTTCCATTTTCAGGTCCTGGACACTTTTATTCATTCCCTTCGCATGTTTGTGTTTTTCTGTATTTCTTTATGGGATTTATTCCTTTCTTCTTTAAAGGCTTCTATCATCTTCCTGAGACCAGACTTAAGGTTGTTTTCTCAGCTGTATTGAGATATCCTGGGCTTGCATTAGGATGACTTGGGTTTTGGTGTTGACAGCACAGGCTGTTTTTCTTTGTGTTCCTGTGCTGTCCATTAGCCATCTGGTTGCCTCTGGCATTGGTTAGTGGTCCCCGGAGGGCTGCCAGCTTCTGAGAATGCATGTAGATGTGAGGTCCACTAGATGGAGGATGCAGAGGGCCACACATAGCTCACTTCTGCTGTTTGCCTTGTGGTCTGGTGGTCCCTAGAGGCTATAGGCCTCTGTCTTCCACAGGTGGCCACTGAGGTCTTCCAGCGATTGAGGTGCTGGGCTGGGAATGGGATGAACTGGGAATGAGCCAGGTCTTTCTATTGGTAGGATGCTGGGAGGACAGGGAAGGCTAGGAATTGTGGTCTGAGGGTTCTCACCTGGAGATACTTGGTGCCCCCAGGCCTATCTTTCCCAGGTGGCAGCAAGGACCTCCAGGGATTGAGGTGGGCAGAAGATGGATGGGTCCCTCCTTTCTAGTTTTGCTAGGAAGATAGAGTAGGCTGGAAATAGTGATCACCTTGTGGTCTCTGGGGTCCTCCAGCCTCTGGGAATACAGGTAGCAAGGAGGTACAGGGAGGGTGCAGGGAGCCAGGTATAGCTCACCACTTCTCTGTTTGCCTAGTGGCCTGGTGAAAGCAGGGTGCTGGCTCATAGAGATCACACCTGTGCTTTCCAGGTAGCCTTTGAGGGTCTCCAGGGCAAAGATGAGGCACTGAACCTAGAATGAGGTACTCACGGGAGGAGCGATCTTTCACTTCTTTGATACACTTTATTCCTGGATTCCTTGACGGTATGGCGAATTACATATTTATCCTTATTTCTTTCCCAGACAGTTCATTACTGGTGAATAAAAATGATGCTATTCTTTTATATGCTGATTTTGCATTCTGCTCCTTTGGTGGGACATTTGGTAGATCAAATAATTTTATGTTGAAATACACAAAGTCTTGTAATTATAGTTCTTGTCCTGTGCAAATAGGGATAATTTAACTCCCTCCTTTCTTCTTTGTATCCTCCCTATTTATTTCTTTAATATTGTTGCTATATGTAATAATTTGAATATTATATGAATAACAAGAGAAAATTGGCAAATTTTTCTTCTTTCTAATTTTATTAGAAATTCTGTTTTCCCTTATTTAGTATAATGTTGTTTGAAAGTCAGCCATAGGTAACTATTGTATTGAAATATGTTCTTTCTAATCCTCATAAAATTCATCATCTATTTTTTATGCCTCTATAGAGCATATCATAGCTTTGTGCCCTTATTCTATTCACATGGTATCATTCACTCATTTACTTGTGTAGGACAGAACATCCTTGTAGGATAACACAAAGCTTTGTGATGAATTCAACTTGGTGGTGACATATGACTTTCTAAATTTTCTATTTAGAGTCATTATTTTAGGTGTGTAAGTGTTTTACCAGAATGCATATATGCAACAAGTGCATATTTGGTGCCCACAGAGGTCAGAGGAGATAGTCAGATCACCTGAAACTGGAATTACAGGTGGTTGTGACCCATCATGTAAGTGGTAGTATCTGAACCTGATTCGTCTGCAAGAGCAACAACTGCTCTTTTAACCAGTGAGCCAACTCTTTAGCCCCTTAATGTATTGTTTAAATTCAGTGTATATTTTATTGAGAATTTGTTAGCTATATTTGTTAGTGAGATTATTTTTTGTTGTGCCCTTATCCCATTTAAGTTTGAGGGTAATACTGGTTTATTACAAGGCATTGGGAAGTATTCCTTGTATTTCTTTTGCATAGAAAAATTTAATTAGTATTATGGTTAGGTCTCCCTTTCACGTTTGATAGAATTCCGCAGCAAATCTATCTTGTCCTGAAAATTCACTTTTGGATACATTTAACTGCTTCTTGAATCTCATTGCTTGCTATGCATGTTTCTGTTTTCTTGATTTAATTTTTATAACTCACAATCTTTCTAAGGCTATCCATGTCTTCTAGATATTTTAAGTTTCCAAAATACATATTTTTCAAATATGCCCTATGCCTTTCTGAATTCCATTAGAGTCTGTTGTAGCAACTCAGGTTCATTGCTAATTTTCTTAATTGAGTCCTTTTTCTCTTTGGTTAACCTGTTTCATTCTTTTCAAATCTCTAGGTTATTATTTCTACCCTAAGCGTTCTCATCTCTTGCCATCTACAACTTTGTTGTAGCTTAACCTTTCTTAATTCTTGCCATCTTCAACTCTGTAGTTTGACTTTTTTCCTAGAAACTTGTTTTCTAGAAACTTTAGGTACATCATTAGGCTTATTTATTTGATTTATTTCTAATTTTGTACCTAGACCATGGGTTATATAATCTTTCTGACTGGAGACTTTCAGATTCAATCTTGTTTCCTGATACTTATCTATTCAGGCTCTCAGCTATTTCATGATTTGATTTTGGTTTGAAAAAAAAATCACTGTTTTGGGCACTTTTCCACTTTTTTTTTCAGTTTTGATTATGTATAGTTGTTCATAATAATTTTTAATTACAGATTTAAGCCATAAAGCTTTTTTGTCATTTTTCTTTTTTTAGACAGGGTTTCTCTGTGTAAAAAGCACTGGCAGTTGTGGACTTGATTTGTAGACCAGACTGGTCTTGAACTCAAAGAAATCTGCGTGCCTCTGACTCCAGAGTGCTGGGATTAAAGGTGTGTGCCACTACACCCAGCTCCTTTTTTCATTTCTACTAGTATTTATTTGAATCTTTTTCTTAGCTTAGCTAAGGCTTGTAAATCTTGTTTATTTTTGTAAAACCAGACCTTTGTTTAACTAATGTTTTGTCTTGGTGTCTCAGTCATTTATTTCTACTCTGTTTTTAATTTTTCTTTTCTTTTATTGATTGGTGCTTTTTTTATTGTGTCTGGAGCATTACGTATTCTGTTCAGGTTTGTTTGTTGAGAAGGGCCTGCTGGGGGTTCTAATATTTGCTCTGTTTCTATATATATATATAGATGGAACACATCTAGGCAGAATACTGCATTCTGTAGCCTCTACACCGCTTTAACACACTTGATGAAAAACGTTTGAGATAGGTCGTGTTCCTCACTAACCCACTGGGGGAAATGTGAGAGTCATTTCAGCAATTTTTAGCCACAACTTACTCCACTCACCCAATCCTGGAGGAATCTAATTTCAGAAAATGTATAAAGAAAATTAGTTCAGAAAAAGCTGGTAACCACACATGCTTCAACAGACAAGAAGCTTAGTGACATGGAAGGAGTAGGAATGCAACTTGGAAAGGTGGTTACAGTGGACAAAGCAGGACGGTGGCATATGAGTGACCCAAGTACAATGTATGCATGCATGAAAATGTTCAAGCAAGCCATTAATGTATACAGCTAATGTTGGTTAGTAATTGTATTGAAACTATTCTCTACACTTAATCCTGTCTCCATTTTGACATTTCGATGTTTAATTTTATATTTGTATATGCCACCTCTCTCTCGCTCTCTCTCTCTCTCTTTCAAATTGAAAATAGTTGTTCTTGTGTAATATATCCTGATTATGGTTTATTCTACCTCTACACCTCCCACTCTCTCCTCATCTCTCCTCCCATATGTACCCCCACACTCTCTCTTTTCTTAAATAGTAAACAAACAGGCTTCTAAGTGATAATAATAACATAATAAGAAAAAAAGCTGACACACGAGGATTGGATAAAACAAACAAACAGAAGAAAAAGAGCCCAAGAGAAGGCACAAGAAACAGAGACCCACTAATTCACACCTTGAGGAATCTCATAAAACACTAAATGGGAAGCCATCACACACACACACACACACACACACACACACACGCACACGCACACGCACACACACACACACACACACACACACGCACACGCACACGCACACGCACACACACACACACACACACACACACACACACACACACACACAGGACCTAGTCTAGACCCATGCATGAAGGAGAGATAAACTTGTTTTTTTAGGATCCCAAGTGTGGGATTGAAACGGTCTTGTGAGAGAACAGGTGAGGTTAATCCACTAGAAGACCAACCACTTCATGAGGGAGCTTGATTGTTGCCAGCTGAAAAGATCCCATGAACAGACTCTGGGAGGAGATATATAAATGAGCCCAGAACTGGAGGCGGGGCTTTTGGAGACTTGGGATAGTTTTGGCTGCTCATCGCTTCACTTTGAGACCCTCCTAGAGAGAACCGCTCGAGGGAAGGCTTCAGGGCTCTGCCTTCTGCTGAGGTTCTGGGTTCTGGTTACTCTAGGTTCCAGCAGAAGAAATCCTGCTGATTATGCCAGGAGAATCGTTCCTCGGTACTGATATCCTTACGATTTTGTTATTGTGTCCATTAATCCTCATTTCCTACGGCTTTGGTTAGTCTAGTTATAAGTGACATATGCTCAGTCACTAAGTTGTTAATAAAATATATCGGTTAAGAAAATTGAGCCTACACATGCAGGTCCTGTGCATGCTATGTCACTTTCTGATACTTAGCATGAGCTTTGAACATCCAATTTAGTGAGCTTCTTTCTTGGCATCCTTCATCCCTTCTGACTTACACTTTTTCTGCCTCTACTTTTCCATGGTTCCCTGAGTCTAGAGGGGAGGGATTTGATGGAAAAATATGGTATAGGGCTGAGTGTTCTAAGGTCCTAAACTCTGCCTGGCTGGCTGTGGCCTCGGTATTTGTTCCTATTTGTGCAGAAGCAAGCTTCTCTGATGATGACTGCCTGTCTTGTAATATATTAATACAGTTACTATTTTATTGTTGTATTTGCTCTCATAGAAAAAAATATTTTTCTCCTTATATTTATAGTGCTAGAACATTTTACAATATTAAGTAATGTGTCTGTATAGTTACTATTGCCAATGAATTTAAATTTTTGTTCTGTTTCTCTGTGTGTGAGTCACTTATAAGTATATATTTCTTTCAGAATGAGGAATCTTCTTTAGATTTTCTTTAAGCATACTACTGATGAGAATAAATTCCCTTATTCCTATTTGTCTGCAGATGTTTTATTTCTTTTTAGATTTAAAAAGTATCTTTGTTAGGTATGGTAATCCTGTTTGGTAGATTTTCTTCCTCAGATGTAAGAACCTCATTCTGTTTCATCTTGGTGTTTAATGATTCTGATAAAATTTATGTTTCCATCAAATCGGAAGAGTGGTCTCTGTTTCTCCTTTGAGGGAAGACTTTAGCTGTGTTGTATCTGAATTGTAACATTTGACATTCCTCCACTTGCTTCTAATTTTGGAAAAAATTCTGTCATTTTCTCTGCCAATATCTTCCTTCTCATTCCACTGGCATCTTCAAGCTCCTCTTAAATTATGAGAACTCAAGTATTTCTTCTTTAATATTTCCTCACTGCTTCTGAATGTTTTTTAAAACTTAAATGTTTTCATAGAATATATTTTATACTATTCTCCCTCCCCCCCCCATCCCTCCAGATCATTCCCACGCTCTTCATACACAACCTCATCTGGATGCTATCATGGTCACTCTTCGTTCCCTGTGTTTTCTGCTGTCACTGTGTCATTTTCAAATTTCTTGTCTTTTAGCTCACCATCTTTTCCTGCTTGTCTGTGTTGTTCTCAGTGCTTTCAATGACATTTTTTTTATTTCGATTTTGGTACTTTTCAGCTCAAGGATGTTTGAAAAAGAATTACTTCTCCTTCTTCTAAGTTTATTTCTTGGAATATATTTTTGTAAGTTTTCTTTGAATTTCTTGTTTTCTTGAAAGAGCTGTTTTGAAGTCTGTACACAAATTTGCAAATATTGGTCATTATATAGTTATCAGTCTCTTCCCTTTGTTTTCTCTATTATTATGACAGTTCTTAAAGCATATTCATGTATACTGTAATTCACTTGTTAAAGGGTTATAGTATTAATCCCGGTCTTTTAATTCTACCTTTGCTTTTGTCAATCCAGCCTATCTCCTGTGAGCTAGATGGCGCCCTGAGTCTACCTTAAATGTGAGTCCTCTTTTGATGTATTATTGATGTTTTAACACTAGAGGGGGGTCCAAGACTAAGTTTTCTCCAAGTCAACAGTTGTGTGTTTTGAATTATATGGAGGCATGTCTGTAAAGGGTAGTTTGTCTCTACAGTTCTGCTCCATGGGCCAAAGTGACTAAATCCTTTATCCAATGTCTCCAGCCTGTTTTCAGGCCCCATAAATCCTATCATCTGTGTTTCTCTGGAGGAACGAGCCCAGGTTTTATATATCAACTTGGTGACTAGGTTTTTGCTAGAGAGTAACTACTCTACACGATGCTCAGGAAAATGGGAGGAAAGACTTAGAAAATCCTGTGGCAACCAATCCTAAATTCCTACCATGCTCAGTGCAAATGAGGTTAAGATTGTACAATGCAAGAGTAAAGAAAGACCTAGACTGCTATGAGATACCTGTTACTAAGGGTAACTTACTGTACACTATAATCAGCAGCAGATATGTAAATAGGTATCTTATTGACTGAAGTCCCATATCTTCATCACCTAATAGAGCCACCTGTAGACACTCTGTCCAAGTGCACCAGCTGGAATCAACAATGAATACAGTGGGTTCTGAGTTAAGTTTAAGGAATCTGGCAGTTAGTTCCAAAACATAGTCTTGCTCTCACTTGATCTTAACTCCCACTTGGATGCTGTTCCAGGGTTGGAAAAGGCATGGTGGGAAATCTCTCAAGCTGATGCTATGAGGCTGCCTTTGAGTTTCATAGCCATAGGCATCTGTACATATTAAAGTTGTATATTAGGTTCACGCTATGGATACTAGTAATGCTGGCTAAAGATGATTCTGTTCCGCTGGGGCATGGGTGTGTGCGTAGTTTCAGATCAGGTTTAGAGTCGTCTCTTATGAGTGGTATCCTGGGAATAGGGGGTTGTGAGATGTGCTGGGTGCTGAATCTCATGAAAGCATGTTGGACATTTGATTGTAAGTCAAGTCTGTTGCTCTCACCCTGTTTTAGTTAGTTTATTCAAACTGTCATATTGTCATTTGGCTGTCTTGAACATACAGTATTTCTTCCTATTGTACTGATCCAAGTTGGAAGAAGGATGGATGGGAAGGTCCGCCACGTGGTGAGAAGTACCCAGAAATACAGCCTTTACATACAGGCCCATAGAGCAAGAGCAATAGACATTGTCAAGTATTAGTCCTGGTGCTTGGTTTCAAGTCAAAAGGCTAGACACAATTCTCTTTCTTTCTCCCAGGATCCAGGGTAGTCTATAAAGAAGAGCCATTCTTGATTGCCAGTTTTATAAGCAGATGAGGTACAAGGCAGAGATGACACAGGCATAATGAAAATGATGCAAATGTTATCCAACAGTAGCACAGCTTTGGCATGAAAATTACAGATCCTTGCGTGGTTAGAGATAAAGATGAGTATCTTGGAGTCTTGGAAGCTGAGTCAGGAATGATGGTTGGGCTAAAAGTGATGTTTTTTCTATGGGATTCTCATGCTTTATAATTGGTATTTTAAGCAATAAAAATCCAGGAATTATTTAATCAGAATGTATAATCTCCTGTGAGACACAATGCAGTTACACTATAGATTATTGCTTTCAGATTTTATAAACAAGATTATATTTTAACAGACAATGTATTGCCTTCTGTGGGGGGAGAAAATCAGGATACTAACTGGAAAATCTAAAATGCAAAACTCCATCTCATAGAAAAGAAGTACCCATGTTCTCCTTGGTTGATTATTTTTGTCAATTATGTTGTTTGTTTGTTTATTTATTCATTTTTACTTTGAGACAGTCTGTGCTGAGGATGGAGCCCAGGGCTTTGTGTACGTAGACAAACATTCTACAGACAACTTCTATCCTCAGCCTCTGGTAATTATCTTTTTAAAAATAATTTTTAATTATGTGTCTATGTATGTTTTTGTGCACTTCAGTGAAGGTGGCTAGGTAGACAACATCAATCAGCATACTCTGGAGGCGGAGTTAGAGGAGCTATGAGTTGCCTAAAATGGGTCCCAGGAACCGTGGGTCCCTGTACCACAGAAGAACCCACTTTAAGATGATGAGCAGTCTCTACAGTCCATACCACAAGAATCCACCTTCCAAATGAACTTTAATGAGAAGCTTTATTTAATGGAGTGTTTTAAAATTTGAGCCCATGAATTTTATTTAGCAATGCTTAGTGGACACTTACTATATGGAAATCATCCCCATAATACCCGCCTCTCCCATTTTTTTTTTTTTTAGAAGCAAACAGCAGTTCTCCCTTCACCCCATGTTGCTCTCTGATGTTTCAGCTACCCAGGAGGGAGATAGAGATATCTGTCTTCGTGCTGAAGAGACCCCACTCACGTTATTTGTAGAAGAATTTTAATCCAGTAACATGGCTACTCTGATCACATCCAAGGCTTTGTAGATCTGTGTGATCCAGCTGGAATACAGTTCACACCTTTATTCCCAAACAATGAAGTCTAATTGAGCCATAAACAAAGTGAGAAATCAATTAGATCAAATAGAGTATGCCCAGCTCTCACTGGAACAGCATAGGAAAGAGAGGTGATCTAAGAGAAAGCAGAGTGAGACAGTTCAGTTGAGTTGAGGTCAGTCAGTTGGCAGTCAGTGGGAAGTAGTTGAGGTAGCCCAGACCCAGAAAGACATGTATGGTACATACTCACTTATAAGTGGATATTAACCTCATATAGATGTCCTCTGTGCATGCATATTCATGTGTGTATGCAGGGACATATGCACAGAGGTTGGAGGGGGACATTGATTGTCTATAGAGTGTTCTGTCACTTTCTTCCCTCATTTCTTGTGAGAAAGTTTCTATCTAAACCCAGAACTAGGCTGATGGCCAGCAAGCCCCAATCTCCATTTTGCAGATACTCTGTGATCATTTAAATACTAGGATCTAAACATAAGTCTTCATGCTTTTTTAAAATTTTAATTTTACTAATTTATTTAGAGTACAACGCAATTGTTATCCCATCCTTTGTATCCTCTCGTTCCTTGCTCCCTCCTGCTTTCACCCTACTCCCCTCTCCTAGGTCTAGGACTGAGGGGTCTTCCTCCCCCAGTATATGGTCATAGGCTATCAAGTCTCATCTTGGTAGCCTGCTTATCCTTTCTCTGAGTGCCATCATGCCTCCCCACCAAGAGGAGGTGGTCAAATATGGGGCACCAGAGTTCATGTCAGAGTCAGTTCCCGTTCTCCACATAACTGTGGAGAATGTCCCTAACTCTTCATGCTTATGAAGGAACTGCTCCTACCCACTCAGCCATCACATCCCTTCTGAGTGTCTCCTGCCTAGAGAATCAACGATTCACTCTCAAACACATCATATGAAGGCCGTCATTTGCAACCTTAGCCTTCATTTCTAACTTGGCTCCTAGCACATACTTGACTTCTAGAATTTTCCCTTAGTCTTACCATTTTTTAAATTACCATGTTACTTCTTGCCTAGCTTGTTGCGTATGCTTCGTCTCCCTTTTGTAACACCTCTCCCTTTTTCTTACCCACTTTGAAGATGAGCAATCATAAATCACTCCATTTTGAAGATGCCCTAACATAGCAATAGAGCCAATTTCCTCTCTGCAACTATGTACCCAGAAAATAATGCTTAAACACTGTTCCTTGTCGTGTTTTTGTTGCAGCAGATAGTATTATCACATGACCTCTTTGAAAACTGATGTTCAGTGAGATCAGAACAAAATCTATCATCTTGGACATGCGCTCACACTTCAAAAAGATATCAATGACTGGTTTTCCTCAAGAGGTTTTCTCCTTTGCATTGCTTAGCATGGTGCCTTTGTTTTAGGCCTATGCCTTATTCATCTGGAAAACTTTAACAATAATTGTATTTTCTTGTGCCAAAAAGAAAATGGTTTGCAGTTAACAACTAGTAAAGTACATTTTCCTAATGTAGGAATGTTTCATTCCCTACAGCCCTTTCATCCCTTGTCTATATCCAGCTCAATCACCATCTTCACCATAATTTCTGGCATTAGTATGATTTATAAGAAATTTAGAAATTTGCTTCCTTATTCAATCAAAAAGTCATTATCACAGCTTTCTTATTATTATTATAGATTAAAAGGTGTGACTTATGAAAAAGACGTTACCAACATTGATGTCATGACTTAAGTGTAGCATTTCTAATGCTTGTTACCAAATTCTATTGAGCTGTTACATAAATCAGTGACATTCTTTGCTTCTGTCAAATATCTACATGGTTTCTCATTTTATTTTCTACTATACATTCTATTGTTATGTCATTTGGCATGATAATGACAACTGAGTACTTGGGAGCTTATATGGTCATGATGTTGGTTGGCAAATACAGACAAGCAAGGCATCACACTTGTTCTTATTTTCTACAGGTTAGGTAATTCCCATAGTAAGCTCCCTTGTCGATTAATATCATTATTTTATGGACTCCAAGCATCCTTTAGACATAACAGGTCAGATACATGTGTACATTCACAAAACTCTGACAGTATACATGAGTCCCTCCGAAGATCAAGCCAGAGCAAATTGCATCATGGACATGGGAATGTAGATTCCAGTTCCCACTTTTCCAGGATCCTATTCACACTTGACACCTGCTGGGGAAGGGACAGTTAGCTTTTCCCAATGGAATTAGACGGGATATATTAGCCATACTGCAGGGCTGGTCCCAGCTCCAGGAGGAGCTGGCCAAGAAAAAATGGAAACCAGATGCTTTGTATGCTTCTTGTTCTATTTAGTATTTTGTTTTGTGTTATTGATTTTGTTCATTTGCTTTGATTTTTTATTGCTGTTGTTGGGTTTTTTTGTTTGTTTGAGTTTTGTTTATTTCTTTCTTTTTGAAAGAGAGTAGGAAAAAGAGCATGAAGTTGTTCATAGGGAATTAGGGAAATTCTGGGAGGAGTTAGGAGAGGGAAAATAATATAATCAAAGCATATTATGTAATTTTTTTTAAAAAGGAAAGACTAAAAGTTAAAATAGTAAACATTTTCATTTACATTCTTCTAGATATTATAATATTATATAATTAATTGAGAAATACATTTATTATATCAGGTACTGGCATATGTATGTCAAACCATAATTAAATCTGTAAGTTTATCTACCATATTCATTGAACGCTGGTCATTCATGGAGGTTGTTTGATTCAAAAGCTCTTTCTGAGTTTCTTTTTTAAATTTTTATTTTGCATTTTATTTCTTTTTATTGATTTTTAAACTATAATTTATTCAGATTACATCCCGACTGTTATCTCCTCACTTGTATCTTCTCGTTCCCATCCTCCCGCCCTCTTGACCTCTGACAGAATGGGACCTCATCCCCCACGATATGACCATAGAATATCAGTTCTCATCTGGATAGCCTACTTTCCCTTCTTCTCACAAAGGGAAAGTTATCAAGTTGGGAGCACCAGAGTTCATGTCAGAGGCAGTCCCCAATCTCCCTATGACTGTGAAGAATGAGCTGTCCATTGCCTGGGTCTGAACAGGGCATCTAGGTTTACTGCATGCATTGTCCTTGGTTGGTGAAACAATTTGTCCAGGCCCACTCCCCCCACCCCCACTGGGTCCAGATCCACCAGTCTTAAAGGTCTCCTTGTGGGGCTCTTGGAACCTCTGGATCCCTCTATCTGACCATTCTTCCAAGGAAATCTGGGAAGTCATCATCTGATGCTCTTGTCCCACAAAGCTGAACTTTTAGGTCCTTTTAGAACACGAATTTTCTTATGTTTCTTTCAAGTGAAATGAGGGTTCTCTGACAGTTTGTGGGAAGGATGTTTCTCCTACACACTCCTCTCTGTGGACGCTAAGGAGGAAGGTGAAGTGATTTCTTTTATGGTTGAATTTTTAAGAACTGGCCATCTATACTCATTTCTCTACATTTCTCTCTGTCAGAATCGTATGGGGAAGGAGTCCATTCTGGTGTGTTTTCTTTTTGTTTATTTGTTTGCTTGTTTTGTGTTTTTAAAAACAAAACAACAACAATAACAATAATAATAACAATAATAATAATTCACATTATATCCTGATTGTAATCCCCTTGCTCTTATCTTTCTGTTGCCATCACTTCTCCCTTTTTCATTCAATTCCTCTCTTCTGGACCTCTGACAGGTGGGGTCCTCCTCACCCACCATCTGACCTCAGTTTCTCAGGTTTCATCTGGATAGCTTGTAAGACCTTCCTCAGTGCTCTCAGAGGGCTCTCCCCTAAGGGGCAGTGATCGACTTGAGGGCACCAGAGTTCTTGTCAGAGGCAGTGCCCCATTCCTCCCCGTCCCCGTGTGGAGAATGAGCTGTTCATAGGCTCCATCTGAACAGGGGGTCTAGGTTCTCTGCTTGCAATGTCCTTGGTTGGTGCATCAGTTTGTGCCCCTGGGTCCAGATCTGCCAGCCTTGATAATCTCCTTGTGGACCTGCTGACAGATCCCCTGACCCACCACATCTTTCCATCCCCTAGTTCTTCCATACAATTCACAGCTCTATACCCAGAGTTTAGGTTCTATCAGTCCTGATCCCACACTGGGTGGAATCTTTCAGAGGACATCTATTTTGGGCTAATATCCACTTATAAGTGAGTATATACCATGCATGTCTTTCTGGGTCTGTTATACTAATCTGTATTTCTAGTTCCATCCATTTGCCTGCAAATTTCAAGATTTCCTTGATTTTGATAACTGAATAGTATTCCACTGTGTAGATGTACCACTGTTTTTTAAATCCATTCTTTGTTTGAGGGACATCTAGGTTGTTTCCAGATTCTGGCTATTACTGATAAAGCAGCTATGAACATAGTTGAACAAATGCCCTTGTTGTATGGTGGAACATATTTCAGGTATATGCTCAGGAGTGGTATATCTGGGTCTTGAGGTATCACCATTCCCACTCTTCTGAGAAAGCATCAGACTGATTTCCAAAGTGGTTGTACAAGTTTGCACTCCCAGGAGCAATGGAGGCGTGTTCCTCTTTCTGTGGTCACTTGACTCAGCCTTGAGGTAGAAGTAGAGCTGTTCAAACTTCTGCTCTCTGTGCAGGTGTAGGTAATTCTTTAACAGGTCACTTGCCAGTATTATTTAATGAACATTACAGATCTCACATCATAGCTCTCTATAACATTTTATTTACTAAATGATTTTCTAAATGGTGTGGGAAATAAGATTTATTTTAATAAATAGTCACAATAAATAAGCTACTTCATTTTAGAGTCATGTGTTGCTTCATATGGAAGAAACTCAAATGAGTGAAAAGTTAAAAAAAAAAAAAACAGCCAATAAACTTTGTAATACATTGCCAAATAAGGATATATGTGTTTTTAATTGCTTAGTTTAATTTATAAATTGAGGTCAACTGAATCTACAATCCATTATGTTGCCTTAGTTACAGCCTATATCACTTCTTAAAGTTCCAATTAAAAAGTTACTTTCACTTTTTCACAGAGTTTTGAATATGACCAGTTCATGCACATTTATACTCTCATTCCAAATTACTTCTTTATCCCTCTAGCTGTTGCATCAAATCCATTTTCTGTAATAACATCAGTCAGGGAAACCTTTGCTCTTTGGGCATTTCCAGTAATAGTGTTAAACAGAGAATAAGAAACAACACACTTTCAGATTTTATAAATTATTTTTGCAGACACATTCTGAAAAACACTAATCTTTCCTGGTGTTGCTAAATCATAATTTCAAGGCAGAAATTGGAACACGAATCCAAATGTTACATGATATTTTCTTTATAAAAGTATGATTTGTAACTAAAAATAATAATGTAGGTCTAACTTTATGCATCTGCACTAGCTCTATGGAATGACCAAATGTGAGGGCAAAATGAGTCAAAGTTCAGAGAAATTTTCCTAATAATAATTAGTATTTATGTAAGTCTGGAGACCATCAAGATTTTATGAAATAATTAAGAAATTTACCATTTGTAATTGCAAGTTGTAATTGCAGACAGTTTTAGACATGTGTAAATATTACATTTATTTCTTAATTTTACACTAATAATATTATATGAAACAAGTCTGTTAAATTTGGACTATGAATGTAGTGGAAACACAACTGCAGATGGATATGCTGAAAGGCTCTGAGCATGAGTTTCCATCTCTTCTTAATTTTCACTTAAAGTGATACCATTTAAAAACAGTCATGTAATTATTATTTAATGATAATGTAACATAATATTTAAATAATTATTGCATGTAGGAATAATTTAACATGATTATACAGAAACTGTTTGCCTTAAAAGAGGTGATATTTATATTCCAGGCCTTTATCTGTCACTGTTGCTTGACCCTTTTCATGCTTCTTTAAGCTCATCTCTCTGCTTTCTAAATATTGAGATGATTATTTTTCAAGATATTGTTCTTTTATTGGATAAATATGGTTATTCATTAATTACTCTAATAACTTATTAGTCAAGATGAATTTTTCTAGCATTATTTTTTAGATGCAGGTGGTTTTAATGGTGAATATTTGAGTCTTAAACCATTGGAAGACCTTTTTGTAGTCGTGTAGAAATAATAGTGCAAAGAAAGAGATAAAGCTATTTAGAAATGTTTTTAATCATTTATTCATTAAACAAGAATTGACTTTAGCATCAACTCTGTACCAGGTACTATTCTGAAATATGCTGACTTTGCAGGATTATCAACTTTTAAGGTCTCCCATTTAACTCTGTCTTCTCTCTAGGCATCCGTAGAGCCTTTCATCTAACCAGGAAGATTTTGCTGAGCATTTTGCATATGTCAATAATCTGCTTATATATGTCCCTGCCGATAGAATATAAATTCCACGAAGTGGGTTTGCAGTGTCACAGTAATGAATTTGCCTTAGGTAGAAGCCAGAATAGGACCTTACTCTGCAGATGGGTGGTAACTTCCTCCTGACACTGTCAGGTCCCAGGTGAGATCAGAGTGGGTGGGGTCAACACCTGTCCTACTTCTTGTATTCCACGGGGGACGGGGGCTTCACCAACCTACTGCATCGTCTAGGGCGTGTAGGGCAGAAGGGACAGAAAGCCCATCTGGTGGCAGTTGGTTGGGGGCCTTGCTGGGATCTAAGCATTCCCATACTGACCACACCTGCTGCTGCCACGTCAGTGGATGGGGCTTGTCAGAGTGAGATGTAGGCTCCTTAGATATTAGTGGCATCAGGCACTGTAACTAGTTTTGGGGAAATAAAATCGAGTACTCGAGTAGACTATTTAATCTTCAGAGGAATTAAACACAAATATTAAGGTTTTGTTCCCCCAACCTAGCATAATTTCTTATATTTACAGTTCCGCATCGCAGCACTAAAAGTCAGTATTTGATTTTCTATATCCACTCTTCTATATGTGCCTCTGCTTCTCTTCCTCCTCTGGTTTCCTTTTCTTTCCTTATTTTGTGTTTAATTCAAAGCCACCACTCTAAGATTTTTAGCTTTCAATACCCATCTTTAAAAATGTATCTACAGGGCAATTGGGCATGCTGAGACTATCCTTCCTTTAAATATTTTATTTTGTTGTATCTGTGTTCATCTGGCACCATGGTTAGTGAAAATCCTGTATTCCATCCAAAAATTAAAAGTTAATTTGCATCACAGAGATTTCACTGATGCTTAAACATTTAGTTTAATGGTATTAAATTTGGCAGAGTAAACTCTCTCTCCAGAACCTTCCTTTAGCTGTCAAAATGCTTAATCTGAATCCTGTGCACGTGTTGAAACCATAGATTAATTCAGGCTTGATTAAGGGACATACCTCTTAGAAAATACATGTCTGCATTGCATGTGTACCCATTAGCGATGGCCAGAGCAGGGGGATGTTGACAAGGCCAGCTAACAACAGTTCTGGGGATTTTAGTTACAGCAATATGTGCACAATAAGATGCTAAGAGAAGACAAATGTCTGAAAAGGTATAAGGTATATGAGAAGGGAACACCGCTCATGGAATGACCATTTCTCCTGGAGTCCAGCTGAGTTAATTCCCAATTAGAATGGAGATGTCTTGGGAAGAAGTGCAGAATGGCAGGTATGACTGTTGGTTTCTGGGCCTTTCTAGATCTTTCCATAACTGGCTGACTTACCATTAGTTACATTGTAACTGCTGCAGACCCTCATAACCTGAAAGACTTCATCTACCCCTTAGAGGGAAAAATGATGGGAACATCTACAAAGCATTTGCCAACCAAGTCCTTGTCAGAAATATTTACTGCGCACTAAGTCAGACTGAAGTAAAGGAAGTTAAGGAAGAATATGGAACTTTCTGACTGGAGATTCCTGTGCACTCAAGGCAGAAAATTCAGAGGTCTGAACTGCAGACATGGGGATTTGTTTCTGTTTCATTCCTTTCCTTGAATCTACTTATCTTTTTTTTGGTAAAGATTTATTTATTTATTACATATACAGTGTTCTGCCTGTATGAACACCAGAAGAGGGCACCAAGATCTCATGATAGATGGCTGTGAACCACCAAACGGTTGCTGGGAATTGAACTCAGGACCTCTGGAAGAGCAGACCGTGCTCTTAACTGCTGAGCCATCTCTCCATCCCTGAATCTATGAATCTACTTATCTTATGCAAATCTGGAGAACTGTGCTTCCACCATGTTGCATGTGGCAGGATCCTGGAAAGATTCACCCAGTTAGTTGTTTGTCTCCTTTCTTGTTTTTTTGTTTTTGTTTTTGTTTTTTTTTTAAAAGGGAAATTATACCTAGGTAAGAAACATAAAGGAAAAGAGAGACATTCCTGAGTCCAATCTTGCTTTCTCTCTGAATAAGACCAATAATAATTTATAACCAACTCCCAATGAAAATAAGCATCTGTAGCCCGAGAGAGCAAAGACTTACCCAACCCTCCTTAGGGGGGCGAAATGGGGCATTGTTCTCTTCCAGTTTCTTCCAGTTGATTTGCGGGCAAATAATACCTTTGTAGGGGCCCATATAAAATTGGGGAAAATGTTTAAACAAGCTAGGAATAGCATTTGTGGTCCAGTTTCTAAATGTTAAGAAATGCCAGGCTTAATAGGAGTCCTGTTTGGGACAGTCTGAAATGCTGGACCAACTGGGATCAGAGCTTTCTTCAAAGCTGTCCTGTTCTGATGAGGAACAGCAACTGAAGTGCTTGGGGCTGGAACATGGAGGATGCAGGATGTCAGTGTCCAGCACGCTGAGAAGAATGAATCCTGTCAGGTCTGATCCAGGTTCAGTGTCTGGTTCTTTTGTTCTGAAAACATATAAATTCTCACAAGCAGTATACAGTTCTAAAATTATAAATGTATGAGGTGTGCATGTTTCACAGAACAATTAAGGCTTGTTCTCTGCTCTTGACATGAGCAGCATATTTCATATTTTAGACTCAATATTTTCACTTCTGGTCAAGATTTTCCTCCATAAGGTAATTTCCCTTTATCTTTCATTTCAGCAGTATTACCTACAATACAACCAGAGTCAGTGTTTAATTTGTCCTTCAATTTGATTTCCTACAGAGGCGTTTGAAATCATCTCTCCCTCCAGCTTTTATGCTTACTCATCTGCTCACACCCCTGCTTTCTTTTTCTATCATTTTAATTAATTAATTAATTAATTAATTAACTCACTTTACATTCCTATCTTGTGCCCTCACTCCTCCCCTTCCAGTGCCACCCTGACTCCTCCTTCCCCATGTCACCTCGCCCCTCCCCTTCAGAAAAGGGGTGCCCCTTATCTACCTGTCCTCAAGTACCATCAAGACACAGTACATTCTCTATCCTGGTGGCCTGGAAAGGGAGCCGTGCAGGAAGAAAGTGATAAGAAAGCCCTTGTCAGAGATAGCCCTTGCTTCCCTTAATAGGGGACCCACATGAAAACCAAACTGCCCATCAGTATATATGTGTAACAGGCCTAGGTCCAGTCCATACATGGTCCTTGGCTACACCCTTGCTTTCTAATGTAAGTAGACATTCCCTCTTAAACAAACGCTATCATTCAAGAACCTGTTATTAACTGTTGTCACTTCTTTTTGATTCCTTCCAATCTTGGAGATTATTACAACTAGAATAATTTGCTCTTCAAGGGTTATGTGCTTGTCCTTCTGTGTTTGAGGTTGGTTGGGGTATTACAGGCCTCTGTTATTATTATAATTCAAACCATTTTTATATTTATTGTTCTAATGCGTTATTAACATTGTAGAAAATTCTGTGGCTTTCTATGACATTTATTTTTCTCTAGTTTTCTCTCTTGATGCAATTTCTTTCTAAACTTTGCTAGATAGTCATTGTACCATGAGCCTAGGTCTTATATTATATCCCTAGTCTCCATGCTCTTTACCTAGATTCTGTAATACTCAGTCTATTGTTCTTTCATCTCTATTCTGTCTCCCTAATTCATATACTATTTCCCTCATCTCTATACTGTATGTTGTGTGCCTAGCCCCTGTACTTCACCACTGGCAATTTGACAGTGATGCTGCGTGTCTGCAGTTCAAGACTCATCAGTTGCCTGACTGTAAAAAATTAGCTGGACAGATGTTTCATGTGTCTTCAAATTTATAAACTTTTGAGATTAAACAATGGGTACTTAGTTCCTTCATCAATCCAAAAGATGATGAAAATTCCTACTTTGGTTCTCTCAGTGTGTTCTTATCTTGAGCGTTGCTGGTAATTAGTTCTTTTTTTTTTTTTTATTAATTTATTCTTGTTACATCTCAATGTTTATCCCATCCCTTGTATCCTCCTATTCCTCCCCCTCCCCATTTTCCCATTATTCCCCTCCCCTATGACTGTTCCTGAGGGGGATTATGTCCCCCTATATATTCTCATAGGGTATCAAGTCTCTTCTTGGCTACTTGCTGTCCTTCCTCTGAGTGCCACCAGGTCTCCCCCTCCAGGGGACATGGTCAAATGTGAGGCACCAGAGTACGTGAGAAAGTCGTATCACACTCTCCACTCAACTGTGGAGAATGTTCTGTCCATTGGCTAGATCTGGGAAGGGGTTTAAAGTTTACCTCCTGTATTGTCCTTGGCTGGTGCCTTAGTTTGAGCAGGACCCCTGGGCCCAAATCTGCCTATCATATTGTTCTACTTGTAGATTTCTAGGACCCTCTGGATCCTTTTATTTTGCTCTTCTCCCATGCGTCTCTCATTTAGAGTCCCAATAGGATGCCTTCCCCTCTGTCCCAGTTTCCTGGTAAGTGAAGTCTTTCATGGGACATGCCCCTTGGGCTAGTATGCAGATATAAGTGAGTATATACCATTTGGTTCTTTCTGCTTCTGGGTTAACTCACTCATGATCATTTCTAGCTCAATCCATTTATCCACAAATTTTGGGAATTCTTTGTTTTTAATAGCTGAGTAGTATTCCATAGTGTACATGTACCACAGTTTCTTTATCCACTCTTCTACTGAGGGACACTTAGGCTGTTTCCATGTTCTGGCTATTATGAATAAGGCTGCTATGAACATGGTTGAGCAAATTTCCTTGTTGTGTGCTGGAGCATCTTCTGGGTATATTCCAAGGAGTGGAATAGCTGGGTCTTGAGGAAGCCCTATTCCCATTTTTCTGAGATAGCACCAGATAGATTTCCAAAGTGGTTGTACTAGTTTGCATTCCCACCAGCAATGAAGGAGTGTTCCTCTCTCCCCACATCCTCGCCAGCATGTGGTGTCGCTTGGGTTTTTGAACTTAGCCATTCTGATGGGTGTAAGATGGAATCTCAGATTTGTTTTGATTTGCATTTCCCTGATGACTAAGGAGGTTGAGCATTTCTTTAAGTGTTTCTCAGCCATTTGATACTCCTCTGTTGAGAATTCTCTGTTTAGTTCCAAGCCCCATTTCTCAATTGGGTTATTCGGTTTGGTGGTGTTTAATTTCTTGAGTTCTTTATATATTTTGGATATTAGACCTTTGTCAGATGTAGGGTTGGTGAAGATTTTTTCCCAGTCTGTAGGCTGTCGCTTTGTTCTCTTGACAGTGTCTCCTGCCTTACAGAAGCTTCTCAGCCTCATGAGGTCCCATTTATTAATGGTTGACATTAAGGCCTGGGCCGTTGGTGTTCTGTTCAGGAAGTTGTCTCCTGTCCCAATATGTTCCAGGCTCTTTTCCACTTTTTCTTCTAAGTGGCTTAGTGTCTCTGGTTTTATGTTGAGGTCTTTAATGCACTTGGATTTGAGTTTTGTGCAAAGTGACAAATATGGGTCAAGTTTCATTTTTTTACACATAGACCTCCAGTTAGACCAGCACCATTTGTTGAAGATGCTATCCTTTTTCTATTGAATGGATTTGGCTTCTTTGTCAAAAATCAAGTGACCATATGTGTGTGGATTCATATCTGGGTCTTCGATTCGATTCCACTGATAAACCAGCCTGTTGCTGTGCCAGTACCATGCTGTTTTAATTACTATTGCTTTATAATACAGTTTGAGATCAGGTATGGAGATTCCTCTGGAGCACCTTTTATTGTACAAGGTTGTTTTAGCTATTCTGGGTTTTTTGTTTTTCCATATGAAGTTCAGAATTGAACTTTCAATGTCTTTAAAAAATTGTGTAGGTATTTTGATAGGGATTGCATTGAATCTGTAGATTGCTTTTGGTAGGATGGCCATTTTTACTATGTTAATTCTCCCGATCCATCAGCAAGGAAGATTATGCCATTTTCTCAGGTCATCTTCAATCTCTTTCTTCAGAGTTTTGAAATTTTTTTCATACAAGTCCTTCACTTGCTTAGTTAGGGTAACTCCTAGATATTTTATATTGCTTGTGGCTAATGTGAAGGGTGTGGTTTTCCTAATTTCTTCCTCTGCAAGCTTGTCATTTGTGTATAGGAAGGCTACAGACTTTTTTGAGTTAATTTTGTATCCAGCCAATTTGCTGAAGGTGTTTATCAGCTTTAGGAGTTCTCTGGTGGAGTTTTGAGGGTCACTTATGTACACTATCATATCATCTGCAAAGAGGGATAATTTGACTTCCTCCTTTCCCATTTGGATACCCTTGATCTCCTTTTGTTGTCTTATTGCTCTGGCTAGAACTTCGAGTACTATATTGAAGAGATATGGAGAGAGTGGGCAGCCTTGCCTTGTTCCCGATTTGAGAGGAATTTCCTTGAGTATCTCACCATTTACTTTGATTTTGGCTATTGGCTTGCTGTAGATAGCCTTTATTATGTTGAGGAAAGTGCCTTGTATCCCCGATCTCTCTAAAACTTTAAACATGAATGGGTGTTGAATTTTATCAAATGCTTTCTCTGCATCCAAGGAGATGATCATGTGGTTTTTTATTTTCAGTTTGTTTATATGGTGGATTACATTGATGGATTTCCGTATTGCATGCCTGGAATGAAGCCTACTTGGTCATGATGAATGATATCTTTGATGTGCTCCTGTATTCGTTTTGCAAGTATTTTATTTAGTATTTTTGCATCTATGTTCATAAGAGAAATTGGTCTGAAATTCTCTTTCTTTGTTGAGTCTTTGTGAGGTTTAGGTATCAATGAGACTATGGCCTCATAGAATGAATTTGGTGATTTTCCATCCATTTCTATCTTTTGGAGTAGCTTGAAGAGTATCGGTATTAGCTCGCCCTTAAAGGTCTGGTAGAATTCTGCACTGAAACCATCTGGCCCTGGGCTTTTTTTGGTTGGGAGACCATCGATGATTGCTTCTATTTCTGTAGGGGAAATGGGACTATTTAGCTTGTTTATCTGTTCTTCATTCAACTTTGGCAAATGAAATTGTTCAAGAAATCGTCCATTTCCCTTAGATTTTCAAATTTTGTGGCGTATATGCCTTCAAAGCAGGATCTTATGATTCTTTGAATTTCTTCAGTGTCTGTTGTTATGTTTCCCTTTTCATTTCTGATTTTGTTGATTTCAATACTGTCTCTCTGCCTTTTAGTTAGTTTGGCTAATGGTCTGTCTATCTTGTTGATTTTCTCAAAGAACCAGCTTTTGGTTTTGTTGATTCTTTGGACTGTTTTCTTAGTTTCTAATTTGTTAATTTCAGCCCTGAGTTTGATTATTTCCAGGCGTCTACTCCTCTTGGGTGTTTCTGCTTCTTTTTTTCTAGGGCTTCCAGTTGTGTTGTTAAGATGCTTATGTGCGATGTTTCCAATTTCTTTTTAAAGGCACTTAGTGCTATGAATTTTCCTCTTAGCACTGCTTTCAATGTATCCCACAAATTTGGGTATGTTGTTTCTTCATTTTCATTGAATTTCAGAAACTCCTTGATTTCTTTCTTTATTTCTTCCCTGACCCAGGTGTCATTTAGCAGAGAGTTGTTTAGTTTCCACAAACGTGTAGGCTTTTTGTTATTTCTGTTGTTGTTGAATTGCAGCCTAAGAGCATGGTGATCTGATAGGATACAAGGTATTATTTCAATCCTCTTGTATCTGTTGAGGCCTGCTTTGTGACCTACGATGTGATCAATTTTGGAGAAGGTTCCATGGGGTGCAGAGAAGAAGGTGTATTCTTTCTTGTTTGGGTGAAAGGTTCTATAGATATCTGTTAGATCCATTTGACCCATGGCATTGGTTAATGATGTTATTTCTCGGCTTAGTTTCTGTTTCCATGACTTATCCTTCAGTGAGAGTGGGGTGTTGAAGTCCCCCACTATTATTGTGTGGGGATCGATGTGTGGTTTAAGCTTTTTTAGGAGATCTTTTACAAATGTGGGTGCCCTTGTATTGGGAGCATAGATGTTCAGAATTGTGATGTCATCTTGGTTGACTTTACCTTTGATGAGTATGAAGTGTCCTTCCTCATCCCTTTTGATTAATTTTGGTTGAAAGTCTATTTTGTTCGATACTAAAATGGCTACACCTGCTTGCTTCTTGTGACTATTTGCTTGGAATATTTTTTTCCAACCTTTTACCCTGAGGTAATGCCTTTCATTATGGGTGAGATGTGTTTCTTGGATGCAGAAGAATGTTGGATCTTGTTTATGTACCCATTCAGTTAGTCTGTGTCTTTTATTGGAGAATTGAGGCCATTGATATTGAGAGATATTAATGACCAGTGACTGTTAAGAGTCTTAATTTTGATGTTGTTTCCAGTCGAGCGTTTGTGTAGTTGTTTTTTGCCATGGGATAGTTATCTATTTCCTGGGTAGTTTTGGTTGTAGCTTGACCCTTTGGGATGGAGTTTTCCTTCTAGTACCTTCTGTAAAGCTGGGTTTGTGGATAGGTACTGTTTGAATTTGTTTTTGTCATGGAATATTTTGTTTTCTCTATCAATGGTTATTGATAATTTTGCTGGGTAAAGTAGTCTGGCCTGGAATCTGTGTTCTCTTAGGGTCTGCAGGATCTCTGTCCAGGCCCTTCTGGCTTTTATGGTCTCTGCTGAGAAGTCGGGTGAAATTCTGATAGGTTTACCATTAAATGTTATTTGGCCCTTTTCCCTTCCAGCTTTTAATATTTTTTCTTTGTTCTGCATGTTTTTTGTTTTGATTATTATGTGGCGGGCAGTTTTTCTTTTCTGGTCAATTCTATTTGGTGTTCTGTAGGCCTCTTGTATGTTTATATGCATCTCTTTCTTTAGATTGGGGAAATTTTCTTCTATGATTTTGTTGAGAATAGTTTCTGGGCCCTGGAGTCTGATGTCTTCTCTTTCTTCAATGCCTATTATCCGCAGATTTCTTCTTTTCATGGTGTCCTTAATTTCTTGGATGTTTTGTGTTAGGAGTTTTCCAGATTTGGCATTTTCTTTAATGGTTGATTCAATATCTGTGATTGTATCTTCTAGCCCTGAGATTCGTTCTTCCATCTCTTGGATTCTGTTAGAAAAGCTCACCTCTGTGTTGCTCGCCTTCTTCTCTGAGGTCTTCCGTTCTCGTTTTTCTTCTGTCTGTGTGTTTATCATTGAATCCATTTTCATTTTCAGATCTTGAACTGATTTTTGATTTCTTTCATCTGATTTTTTGTGTATTCCTGAGTTTCTTCCATTGCCTCTTTATAGGTCTTCAGAGCTTGAACCGTTTTATTTATTTCTTTCATCTGGTTGTTTGCATTTTCCTGCAATTTTTCCAGTTCCACTCTATGTGCTTCTTTTATGTCTCTCACCTGTTTGTCTGCGTCTTCCTGCATTTGATTACGAATTTTATTTGTTTCCTCCATTATCATCCTCATTACTAAGGATTTGAGGTCATTTTCTTGTATTTCCGTTGTATTTGAGTTCTCTGGGTTGTTTTCTTTGGGATAGCTGTAAACTGGAGACGCCATGTTGTTTTGGGGTTTTTTGCGTATGCTTTTTCGTTGTCCTTTAGACATCTTGCCGTCTTTGTTTTTGTTGGGTAGCTTCCAGAGTTGAATGGAGGGTGTCTGACGATAGATTCACTTGTTTTCTTACGATTTCCCTAGGCTGCGAGCTCCAAGCTTCACTGGTGTGGATGTTAGGAGGTTAGCCCTGTTGTTCTGGTCTCTCACAGCCAGTGATCCTCAGCCCCCCTCTGCTGTGGATCCTGCAATTGTTCTGGGTCTCTGAATGAGTGTTGGGTCAGGCCAAGGTATCCACAGCCTTCTGTGTTCCCTGCCAAGTCCAACCAGGAGCACTGGGACCGAACCACGGGCAGAACTCAGCTAGATTCTCAGGGCCTGAACCGTCTGCCAAACTCAGGTAGGGATTTTGGGCCCAAAATGCACACAGGGTCCAGCCAGAATTTTTGGGCTGGGACTACGCACCAAGCTCCGCTGGGGCCTTTTGGCCCAAAGTGCGTGCTGTGGTCAGTTATTGACTCAGGGCCCGAACTGACCACCAATCTCAGCCAGGAATTCTGGATTCAAACTGCACACTGTGTCCAACCAGAGTCTTAGAGCTGGTGGAACCGAGAGCTCTGTCCAACCTGCACCACAGCAGGAGAACTGCGGCTGCTCTGAGTTAGCGCTAGTGGTGGAACAAGTGCTCTGCCCAGACTGTGTCACCGCAGGGGAGCTGCCGCTGAGCTGAGGTGGTGCCTCGGATGGAACTGAGCACGTCACCAAGCCTGCGCCACAGCAGGAGAACTGCAGCTGCTCTGAGTTAGCGCCTGTGGTAAAACCAAGTGCTCCGCCCAGACTGTGTCACCACAGGGGAGCTGCCGCTGAGCTGAGGTGCTGCCTAGTGTGGAGCTGCAAGCTCAACTAAGCCTGCACCACAGCAGGGGAGTTGTGGCCACGCTGAGTTAGTGCCTCAGGCAGAATTGCTTGCTGGGCTGGGCCATTACCCGGGACTCTGGGGCCGAACTGTCCGCCAAGTCCAGTCTGGGTCCAAAGGCTCCACATGACCCAAATTCTGCCCCGAGTCCCCTCTTCCGCAGCAATTCCCACCAGCCACCACACCAATCGCCTCCACCAGAAGGCTATGAGCTGCAAACCTCAGCCGTCGCTGCTGGTGCCGCTGTTGCTGCTGCCTCTGCCGCTGCCGCTCCGATCAGAGAAAAACCACGCTCCTCCCGTGTGCAGGGGCACGCAGGTGCTCCGCACCCTGGTCCCTCCGAACCTTGGAGCACTCCCGCTGCCGTGATGTTCGGACCTCGGTGTTCCTGGCTCAGAAATCTGTGCAATTCCCTGAATTGTTCACTGGAGCCTCCAAACGTGGTCCACACTGCTCGCCGCCATCTTGGATCTCCAATTAGTTCTTAAACTTTATAACAGTTATTATGTAGCTTCTTTCCTCATGATATCCTTAAAACATCAATAATAGCTTAATAAATCCAAGTTCTACTAGTCTTCAAAAAATGAATCACTACTTGTATTTATACTATGTTTCTCAGTAGTCTTTTATTCCTAGAAAGTTTTCCTTAGTAAATTCTGTATGTTGTTTTTCTATGTTGTCTGTGCATATGTGTGTGTGCATGTATGATATTTATATTCTCTGAATATCAACTATGACTATTTAATTCATATATGCATGATTGATAACTCAAGTATGCCTGATTTTCTCATTGATTATGACCCTCAAACTTCATGAATGTTATTTTTCAGCAATCAAAATTTATTTATAAGGCTCAGAGTAGTTATACTTTTCTCTTGTTAGTAACTAATACAATTCCTTTCATCAGCATATTAAAGTTTCTATCTTGAAATTTACAAAATACCATCATCAAAATGCAGTTGGTAGTTATTGGAAGGGGAATGCCCTGGTCAGCTGTGGATTTTGCATTAATTTTCTGTTTTTTCCTCATGGGACATCTTTGTTTCCATGTGCAGTACATCCTCCTTAGATGTATCTACTAGGTTTCCTTCTAAGTCCACCTCCTTTCTTCCAGTTTTTTCACTCTTTATCATTTTTCTTTTAGTACTGTGATACTTCCAATTAAGTCAGAGTATATTTTCTTTTATTTTTTAATTAAATGTTTTTTACATATACATTTATAGTATTATACATATATAAAGCAAACTACCTGCAGCAAGAAAAACCATGAAAAAATCAGGAATTATATACATGTTACATTCTTAGTGTTTGGCTATTTGTATTTGGCAGCCTTGAAGAAAACATCTTTCCTATCTTGGTGCATCTAAAATTCTGAATATAAATCAATATCTCTCATATCTCATCCCTATCAATTTAAAACATCTACCTAGAACTAAAAGCATCTTACCCCTAAAGAATTAAGCTCAACTGTAAAACTAAACTCTCTGTTCTTCAGTCTCATCAGAGACTTGAGAAGGAATAAGATTAATCGCCTAAATATACAAGGAGTGCAGGTCAGCAGCTTCCCAAATAAGAAAATGACAAAGACGGTTTGCTCTCTGAACAGTCACCCAAAACTCTATAACACTGTAGCATCGTCTTCAGCCTTCTGGCCCAATATATCTGTCAGACATATTTGTGAGGCAGGAACTGTTGAGGACTTGCTTACTCTGTCTTGGGAGAGTTTGGCCGTTGACTCTGCCTGCATGCAAGCTTGCCCTTTTCAAGGCAGAATTTTGTCTTTGGCAGAAATGAGGATGTTTTTTTCCCAGAGGCTTGCTTGCCACATTTTAAACTACATCCATAAGGAGGTTCTTTGATGTTCACCATTTTTTTTTGAGGTAGGCTGAGTGTTGCCAGGAGTTAGTCTGTCTCATTGTCAATGAATCTTTAAAATAATACAAGGATTTAAAAATGCCATATTCTGTAGGTCTCTGAAATTTTTGAAGACCTTATCTAATTATTTTACCTCATCTTCCTATAGAATCATATCTATTGGAGCTAAGATGTATATTCTTGTGATAAAAATAGACTAGCAATTGAAATTACCATGATTTGACCAACTAACAATTAGCTTGTATAACTCCTTTATCCAAAACAGCTTGTAATAGCACTTTCCAAGTATTGGAAGTTAACCTTGTATTATAAGTGAGGTATATGGGTGCAATATTGCATATTAGAGTAGAAATATATATATGTAATGTATGGGAAGAATAACCTTAAATTTGAATTCTATAGCACTGTATCTAAAATTAAGCTTATTGTGCATCTACATACAAAATTCTATACCAGTGAATTAAAACTAACCTTATGAGTGACAATTAAGGTATTAAGATGAACAGTAGATTCACTAGTATACGTCTGTTCTATCTTCCCTATATATTTCTATATTCCCCCTTCTTTCTTTTCAACCTCTAACTCCAAACCTAAGAATGGAAGATAACAGAAAAGAGAGACATTCCTGAGTCCAACCTTGTTTCCTCTCTAAATAAGACCAGTAATAACCAGCTCCCATAGAAAATAACCCTGTATAGCCCAAGAAAGCAACCAAAGGCATACCTGACCCTCTTAAAAAAAATTGGGCATCTTCTGGTTTCCTCTGGCTGGTTGGGGACAAATAATACCTTTGTAAGGGCCCAAATAAATTGAGGAAATGGCTAAACTAGCTGAAAATAGCATTTGTGGTCCAGTTTCTAAATGTTGAGAAATTCCAGGATTAATCAGAGTCCTGTGTGGGACAGTCTGAAATGCTGGACCAGTTGGGATTAGAAACTTTCTTTGAAGGTGTCCTGGGAGCTGTCTTGTTATGATGAGGAAAAGCAATGGAAGCACTTGGTGCTTTATCAGGTTTCCATCAAACTCTAGCCATTGCTATTAGTCTTCAGTTACTCACCATTAAACCTTATTTTATTATTATTATTATTATTATTATTATTATTATTATTATTATTATTATTATTATTATTATTATTTTGATTTTTTGAGACAGGGTATCTCTGCGTATCTTTGACTGTCCTGGACTCACTTTGTAGACAAGGCTGGCCTCGAACTCACTGCAATCCACCTGCCTCTGCCTGCCGAATGCTGGGAATATATTCTTTTTTTTTTTTTTTTTTAAACCATAGTTTCTTAACTAAGAACTTGCTGTGCATGTTTTGTTTCAGCAGCTACTTTTTTCTTTTCAGCTTTAAGACCGAATTCTATTCTGTTTTCTGGCATAATGAGGTAAACTTCTAAAAATACGATCCCAATCTACCTTTCCATGTGGCATATTCTTCCTTCCCAGCCCAACTTGAAATTACTACATCATTTTATATTTGTTTTATTTTTAATGAATCTCATAACAGTAAAGTTCTCTTCTGAAATATTCTATATCTCACTTTATTATTACTTATATCCTTCTCATAAAACTTAAACAGATTTTGATATTGAAAATTTTTATTATTTATTCAGCCATGCAGCCCTGTAAGCTGTAGAAATAGCAATTTGAGCAGTGAATTATTTATTTCTTCCAGACTCATCTGTGCTAAGAAATACTTTTCCAAATTATTGTCACACAATTTAGAATTAGAAGAGAGGCTCTTAAACTTTTCTTTAAAAGGCTCCATTCTACCATTAAAAAAATACAAAGCCTGTTATTTGATAATGGGAGGCTTGGCCAGCTATGTCATGCTTCATTGAATTTTGTTTTGGAGGAATTACAAAGAAGCTGCACTTTCCCTTGTGAGTGTTAAGAAGTAACAGTGGTTCTCGCCAACTATTTTTTTGTGTTCAGTGTTTTACCCTTTGCCCAGATAAAAATGATGGGAGACATTTCTGCTTTGGCTACAATAATATGACAAGGACAGCAGTTGTCTTCACAATATAATCTACTACAAAATAGGGAAAAAAATCAAAGTAAGACTTTTCAATATTGGAGTCCACAGTGCAAAATTGTATTCCTTAAATGAGGGTGGATAAGAGCAACAACAACACAAAGACTAGTTCTCCAATAACCTTGTCTTCATCCGTGGGAGTGAATTCCAGACCTCAGAGAAGGAAGGCAGCTATTAGCCTTACTGTGGCTGGAAGCTAAAGTGCAGGTTTTGGAAGAGGAGTGTCCACATAGTGTGTCTAAGTGCCCTATAGAGTGTTTTCTGAACATTAAGTTGAGCACAGTCAGTATGGAAAAGCCACAAATTCAAATGACGAATCTCAATTAGTTTTGAGCCAGGTGTTTTCTAGGCTTAGCATGACTTCATTAGATGACATTTGTGTGCTGTGTAAGAGAGGTGAGACATTCATGACACAAGGTATTTAGCAGACACTGGCAAAAAAAGTGCTGTTGTTATAGGATAAGACAATTTCTGGAGTTTGTAGATGTGTTCTACCAGGTTAAAGACACACTTTGTCAGGAACAAATTTAAAATACACAATTCATCACCAGAAGAAAGACATGTATGTTATAAGACATGAGAAAAGAATAGATGCTTAAAAAAACAAATCCTAATGTCTGACTTCTAAATAACAATTAATAATCGTGTCCGCAACAAGTTTTAACACAAAATCAGAATGATACCGATTATTGAAAATGATCTACATGTGACAGAAGGGATTCTGGATTATTATAAATGTATCTAAATAAATGAAGGAAATATGAAAACTATGAGGTGAGAAATAGAGGCTATAAAAAGAGTGAAATCAAACTTTACATAAATAATAGTCAAATTAAATATTTGGAGATTGCATTTTCAGATAAGAAATGAAAATAAAGTTAATATATTTAAATTATAGTAATAAAACCAGTTTATATAAGACCCAGTGATAAAATATAGGAATGCCTATAACACAAATCCTGTAACAAGGCTCAAGGACCATCCAGAATAGAGGCAAGAAGACTGTGGACATAGAGGGTCAGGAAAACTGCTATTAAAGAGTCCTTCTGGAATTGACAGAGCACCAATCCCAACAACATGATTGCCTACACAAGCCCTATCCAACACCACACCAGTAGACCTCTCCCTGGAAAGTATAGCCAGGACTCCCCACCTACTGAAAGAGCCATAAAGTAAATGACTGTGGAAAGAGAAAGGGTCAGTTTTCTTCATAGATGAGTTGAAATGTTGCTCATGCCTAAGATCACCCCTATATTGTGTGGATATGGGCAATACTAATTGAACTCATTAGGCAGGTTATTATGTAAATAAATTATAACATATTAACCAGTGTGATATTATGGTGCAGCATTGGGACACACAATAAAAACATCCTAATGGCATAGTTGAACAATCCAATACCTCATATTCACCATTGTGATGACAAAACAGTTCAGCATTATGATGATTCAATTGCCCAACTGGATACCACAACACAAAATTTAGGTGGCAAAATAAAGCCTTGTGACTTTAAAATTCAGTACGTTGATATCACAGTAGATTATATTGAAGGGAAAGTCATCACTGTGCTCTCACAACATAGCATTCTGATAGCAAAGTAGTGCCTCTGAGCCTGGTTTGGTAGCTGTAAAACACTTTAGCTAATGTTCGTCATAGAAACTTGTCTTTTCTATTCAATTATGTTAGATGCTTTTTCCAAATAATGTAATTTATTTTGACATCTGTGGTCTTTCAGAACTTACAACTGTTTGTTCTAAGATCTTCTGGGTTTTGAAGTTACAATTTCCATAGAAGACACAAGTTACATGTCTATTTGGTGTTTGTTCTGTGTGCCTCATATATCTGAATGAGCATCTCTTCCTGGATTTAGAAAAAAATTCTTCAGTGTTTTTTTTTTGAAAATATGTTAAATTCTTTTGACCTGAAAGTTATTTTATTTTTGTAATTCGTAGACTTTATATTTTCATGATGTCCCAAAGTTCATGTGCATTTGCTCTTCTTTGATAGATTCATCCAATTCCTCTACTTTTTCTTTCTCTTTAAAATTAAATTTGTTGTAATTTATTCAGATTACGTCCCAAATGTTATCCCCTCACTTGCATCTTCTCATTAAACCCTCCCTCCCTCTTCCACCCTATTCCTTTCCTGTAGACAGGAGTGAGTCCTCCTCTCCTACCATATGACCACAGCCTATCAGGTCTCATCAGGATAGCCTGCTTCCCCTTCCTCTGTGTGCCCATTGGGACGTCCCACCAAGGAGAAGTGATCAATTTGGGGGTATAAGATTTCATGCCAGAGGCAGTCCCCTCTCTCCCCACAACAGTGGAGAATAAGCTGTCCATGGCTATGTCTGAACAGGAGGTCTCGGTTAAAACATGCATTGTTCTTGGTTGGTGCAACTGTTTGTGCAGGCCCCGTGAGTCCAGGTCGGCCAGCCTTGATGGTCTACTTGTTGGACTCTTGAACCCTCTGAAATTCTTCCATCTCCCTATTCTTCCATAGCACAATTAGTGTTTCACCCAGAGTCCAGCAGCAGGTTCCAGAATATGTCCTAATCCCAAATGGGTGGGGTCTTTTAGAGGATATCTATGTTGGGCTAATTCCACTTATAAGTGATTATATACCATGCATGTCTTTCAGAGTCTGGGTTACGTCATCCAGGATGATCTTTTCTAGTTCCATGCATTTGCCTGCAAATTTCAATATTTCCTTGTTTTTAATAGCTGAATACTATTCAATGGTGTAAAGGTATTACAGTCTCTTTATCTATTCTTCTGTTGAGTGGCATCTAGGTTGTTTCCAGATTCTGGCTATTACTAATAAAGCTGCTATGAATAGAGTTGACTAAATGTCCTTGTTGTATGGTGGAAAATCTTTCAAGTATATGCCCAGGAGTAGTATGGCTTGGTCTTGAAGTAGCACTATTCACATTTTTTTTTTGAGAAAGCACCCAGTTGATTTACAAGTTTGTACTCTTTCCAGCAATGGAGGAGTGTTCCCTTTCTCCACATCATTGCCAGCATGTGTAGTCTCTTGAATCTTTGATCCTTGCCATTCTGATAGGTGTGAGATGGACTCTCAGAGTTGCTTTTATTTGTATTTTCCTCATAACTAAGAACCTTGAGCATTTCTTTAGGTGTTTCTTGGCCATTTATGTTCCTCTTTTGAGACTTCTCTGTTTAGCTCTGTCCCCCAGTTTTAAAATTGAATTATTTGTTTTGGTGGTCCTTAATTTCTTGAGTTCTTTATATAGTATAGATATTAGCCCTTTGTGGCATGTAGAGTTGATGAAGACCTTATCCCTTTTTGTAGGCTCTGGTTTTGTTCTGTTGAGAGTGACCTTTGCCTTACAGAAGCTTTTCAGTTTCATGAGGTCCCATTTCTTAATTGTTCATCTTCAAGTCTGAGCTATTGGTGTTCTGTTCAGAAAGTTGTCTCCTATGCCAATGAGTTCAAGGCTCTTTCCTACTTTTTCTTCTATTAGATTTAGTGTGTCTGGTTTTATGTTGATGTCTTTAATCCACTTGTACTTGAGCTTTTTGGGCAGGGTAATAAATACAGATCTCTTGGCATTTCCAATATGTAGACATCTAGTTATACCAGCATCAGATGTTGTAGATGCCATCGTTTTTTCCATCATATGGATTTGGCTTCTTTGTCAAAAATTAAGCATGCAAAGGTGTGTGGGTTTATTTCTGGGTCTTTGATTTCATTCCATTGATCAATCATCCTATTTTTGTGCCAGTGCCATGTTGTTTTTAGTACTTTTGTTCTATAGTACAGCTTGAGATCAGAGATAGAGATACTTCCAGAAGATCTTTTATTGTACAGGATTTTTTTTTAGCTATTCTGGGTCTTTTCTTTTTCCACATGAAGTTAAGAATTGATCTTTCAAGGACTGTAAAGAATTGTGTAGGCATTTTAATAGGATTGCATTGAATCTGTCGATTGGTTTTGGTAAAATGGCTATTTTTCCTTTGTTGATCTGCTCCATGACCATGGGAGATTGTTCCATCTTCTGATATCCTTTTCATTTTCTTTCTTCAGAGACTTGAAGTTTTTTCATAAAAGTCTTTTACTTGCTTGGTTAGAGTTACAACAAGTAAATAGGCATAGTTTCCCTAATTTCTTTCTCATATAGTTTGTCACATGTATATAGTGGACTACTGATTGTTTTTGAATTAATATTGTATCCAGCCACTTTGCTGAAGTTGTTTATCATATGTAGGAGTTCTCTGGTAGAATTTTGAGGGTCACTTATGTCCACTATCATATCATCTATGAATAGCAATACTTTGACTTTCTCATTTCCTGTGTGGATTCCCTTCATATCCTTTTGTTGTCTTATTGATCTAGCTAAAAATTCAAGTACTGTATTGATGAGATATGGAGAGAGTGGGCAGCCTTGTCTATTCTCTGATTTTAGTAGAGTTTCTTTTCATTTAATTTGACATTATCAATTTGCTTGCTGTACACAGCCTTTATTATGTTTAGGTATATGAATGTATCCCTGATCTCTCCAAGACTTTAAACATGAATAGGTGGTGGATTTTGTCAAATGATTTTCAGCATCTGAGGAGATAATCACATGTTTTTTCAGTTTTTTATATGATAGAGTATATCAAAGGATTTCCATATATTGAACCTTCATGGCATGCCTGGGATAAAGCCTCCTTTATCATGGTGAATGATATCATTGGTGTGTTCTTGGATTCTGTTTGCAAGTATTTTATTAAGTATATTTTCATCAATGTTCATAAGAGCAATTTGTCTGAAATTCTCTTTCTTTGTTGAGTCTTTTTATGGTTTAAATATAAAGTTAACGGTGGCCTCAGAGAATGAATTTGGTAATATTCCTTTCCTTTCTAGTTTGTGGAAAAGTATGGAGAGTATAGATATTATCTCTTCTTTGAAGTTCTGATAGAATTCTTCTCTGAAACCATCTAGCCCTGGGTTTTATTTGGTTGGGAGACTTTTGACGACTGCTTCTATTTTCACAGGAGATATAGCATTATTTAATTTGTTTACCTGACCTTGATTCAACTTTGGTAAGTGGAATCTATCCAGAAAATTGATTGTTTCATTTAGATTTTCAAATTTTGTGTCACACGGGCTTTTGAAGTAATGCCTAATGATTCTTTGGATTTTCTCCATGTCTGTTATTATGTCTCCTTTTTATTTTCTGATTTTGTTGATTTTGATAGTGTCTCTCTGCCTTTAGTTAGTTTGGCTAAGGGTTTGTCTATCTTGCTGATTTTCCCAAAGAACCAGCTCTTCATTTCATTGATTCTTTGAATTGTTCCCATGGTTTCTAATTTATTGATTTCAGCTCTGAGTTTGATTATTTTCAGCTGTATACCCCTTTTAGGTGTGTCTGCTTCTTTTTTTCTAGGGCTTCCAGATGTTCCTTTAAGTTTCTTGTTTGAGATGTTTCCATTGTCTTTATGAAGACACTTATTGCTATGAACTTTATATCAGCACTGTTTTCATTGTGTCCCATAAATTTTTTATACCTTCATTTTCATTGAAAATTAGATAGTCCCTGCTTTCTTTTTAGAAAGTTGTTCAATTTTCAAGTGTATGTGGGCTTTTTGTTATTTCTGTTGTTGAGGGCCAGCTTTAATCCATGGTGGTCTGATAGGGTGCAAGGTATTATTTAAATCTCCTTGTATGTCCAATTTTGGATACGGTTCTCTGAGGTGCTGAGAAGAAAGTATAATCTTTTGTGTTTTGGTGAAAAGTTATGCAGACATCTGTTAGGTCCTTTTAATTCATGTCATCTGTTAGTGTCAATATTTCTAGGCTTAGCTTTTGTTTTGTTGACTTATCCTTTGGCACAGGGGTTTTTGAAGTCTCCCACTATTAAGGTGTGGAAAGATCAATGTGTGGTTTAAGTTTTATTAATATTTCTTTCTTTGTTTTATTTTTTTATTAATTTATTCTTTTTACATCTCAATGTTTATCCCATCCCTTGTATCCTCCCATTCTTCCCTCCCTCCCATTTTCCCATTATTCCCCTCCCCTATGACTGTTTCTGAGGGGGATTACCTCCCCCTGTATATGCTCATAGGATATCAAATCTCTTCTTGGCAACCTGCTGTCCTTCCTCTGAGTGCCACCAGGTCTCCCCTTCCAGGGGACATGGTCAAATGTGAGGCACCAGTGGGTACTGTTGTATTTGGGGCATATATGTTCAGATGTCATCTTGGTTAAGTTTTCCTTTGATGAGTATGAAGTGTGTCTCCTCATTTCTTTTGATTAATTCTGGTTGAAAGTCCATTTTATTTTATGTTAGAATGGATACTCCAGCTGGCTTCTTGGGTACATTTGGTTAGAATACTTTTTTTTAGCCCTTTATACTCAGGTAATATCTATCTTTGTGGTTATGGTGTTTTCTTGTATGCAATAGAATGTTGCATCCTGTTTATGTATGCATTCTGTTAGTCTGTGTCTCTTTTTTTGGAGAGTTGAGACCAACGATTATTAGGTCCTTTTTTTTTTTGAGGTTGGCTCTGGTAGAGTGCTGTGTGCTCATCTGCTTTTTTGTTTTCCTGGCTGTAGGTAGCCTCTTATGGTTTGGGTTTTCCTTCTAGTAGCTTTATAGAGCTGGATTTGTGGATTTGTTTTTGTCATGAAATATCTTGTTTTCTCCATCTATGGTTATTAAAAGTTTTGCTGGATATAGTAGTCTGAACTGGCATCTGTGTTCTCTTAGGGTTTGTAAGACATCTGCCCAGGCCCTTCTGGATTTTATGGTCTCTGCTGAGAAGTTGAGTATGATTCTGATAGGTTTGCCATTGTATATTATTTGGTCCTTTTCCTTTGCTACTTTTAATATTTTTTCTTTGTTCTGTATATTTAGTGATTTGGTTTTTATGTGGCAGGAGGATTTTCTTTTCTGTTCTATTCTATTTGGTGTTCTCTTGTATGTTGATGGGCATATCTTCCTTTAAATTGGGGACATTTTTTTCTATAATTTTGTTGAAAATATTTTATGGGCCTTGGATCTGGGCATCTTCTCTTTCCTCAATTCCTACTATTCTTAGGTTTCATCTTCTCATTATGTTCTTGATTTCTTGGATGCTTTGTGTCAGAAACATTTTAGGCGTAATATTTTTCTTGATGGTTGCATCAGATTCTTCCATTGTATCTTCTACACCTGAGATCTTTCCTCCATCTGCTGTATTCTGTTGATTATGCTTATCTCTGCAGATCTGGTTTTCTTCTCTAAGTTTTCTCTTTCCAGGCTTTCCTCAGTTTGTGCTTTTATTATTGTTTTCATTTTCATCTTCAGCTCTTGAACCATTTTATTGATTTTCTTCACCTGATTGTTTGCATTTTCCAGAACTTCCAGTGATTTCTTCATTTCCTGTTTATGGCCTCTCTAAGGGCTTAAATCTGTTTGGCTGTATCTTCCTGTATTTGTTTAAAAACTTAATTTTCTTCTATTAGCACCTTCATTACAAAAGATTTGACGTCATTTTCTTGTGTTTCAGTTGTGTTAGAGTTTCCAGGTCTGATTGCCTTGGAATAACTGAATTCTGGAGATGCCATAATATTTTGGCTTTTGTTCTTTATGTTTTTATGCTGGTTTTTAGCCATCTTTCTGTCTTTGATACTGGGTGGTAGTTTCTTGTTTCCTTCATTGGCCATTGAGAGCAGCTCATAGGGGTGTGGCTATAGCTGAGACTCTTCACCTGTGGGGATCAAGGAACTCTTCAAGTGGATCAGATGGGTGACCTAAGATCAGACCTGGGAACTTTCTGTGAACCAGCTGGGTGAACTGATGTCAAATTTACACTTACATGTCACAATCTTTCATAGAGAGAAGCCAGAAGACAGGACAAGAGCTGAAGGCCAGAACCTAAAGTCAGAAACGGAAGATGAGACTATGGAAAAAGAATTGCTTATTGGCTTGCTCCCTAAGGCTTCTTTTCCTTACTTTCCTTTGCAGTGAGGACCAGCCCTTAGGGATGGCATAGCTCGAAGTGGGCTGGGGTCTCTGAATAAATCATTATCCAAGAAAATTCTCTACAGACATCCCAGAGGCCAATTTGGATGTAGGAAATTACAGAGTTAAGGTGACCTCTTCTCACATGATTGTTTGGGTTAAGTTGACAAAATATTGTTATAAGTTGGCTTAGAAAATGAATGAAAAGCCTAGTAGGAGACTCTGGTTAGTCACCTCTTTAACCAGACTCTAAACCTGAACTAAAAACAGACTGATTCAATATATTAAAAGCAAATGATGAAAATTAAATCTCCACATTTTTTGATGAGACAGAATGAAGTATCAGCCATCTAAGTAAATCTAAATTAAATAGATTAAAGATAAATAGAACAGATACCATTAGAGCACCACTTAAAAGCATAATCCTTTCAGATTTAAAATTTGACTTTACTAAAACAAAGATCAAGGAAATCTTGCTGTTAGCAAACTTAAAGTAAAAGTAAAAGACCACCTCATGAGGCCACTATGAATTATTTAGTGGTCAACACAAGACTTCCTTATGGGCTGTGCTTGACACATCAGCAGTGGGAAAGGTGAAGTCAGTGAACCAAGAAAAGCTAAGTTTAAGGAGTTAATTGCACCAGGCATGCCTTCAAAGTGTGTAGGTTGCTGCTTGTCTATAGATTAGCATAGCAAAAGCAGCCAAAACTGACTTTAAAAGCATACAATTTTAGAGAGACACAGAGTCATATTACAAAACTGAATATAATGGAGTTTGGTGTCAAACAGGACCAACCAGAAGCCCTGGCAGTCATATTTCCTCTTCTTGTTCCTTGTTCTCCTTTCTTTCTATCTCCTCATCCCCAGCTCTTGGCAGTGTTACTTCCTCCAAGCTCTTTACCTTACTGTGAGCTGCTAGCCACTCTTCTGGGTTTGCATCACTTCAGGGAAGATGACTGCTAGGCTGACCTGGAATATAAAACTATAAATTTTTTTCCAGGAAATGTAACTTAATTATTTAAGTTCAATGCTGTTCCCTTTTCAATCTATCAATTCTACTCAATATGGGACATTAGAATGTTTATGTGGCCAAGAGGATGGAGGACACAATACTCTCTCCAATGAGTGAGAAGAATAATTTTTCTACAAAGAAAAGCACGATTGACTCTAGGACTCCTTTGAAAGTATCATCGTAATTTTATCCTTTCACTATTCAGTAGACAAATTTCAGCCTTCCTGATATTCACAAGGCTCTTAAATTCATGTAGAGGGGCTTTCCAGTGCATGTCACACAGAGATCTAGCCACATTTATGTCCTGTGGAAAGTCTAGGAGAGAAACATTGTCACAAGCTGAAAAAAATCCCTTTGAGCAAGTGGACGGGCAAAATGCCTTCTAAATAGTATTTGAAGCTGTGCCTTCAGAAGACAGGAGCCTCTCAAATCAGGAGCAGGACAGAAAATGAAGGGATCAAGTATATATAGAGACATATGAAGATGGCTTCATGGGCATGACAGACACAGTTTGGTAGAGGGGTATTTTCTTTTCTCTTGGTTGTCTGTTCTTGCTTAGGTTTCTAGGGAACCTGTTGGGAGTTTAGGATAAGGTCTGGGACTTAGCACAGTTCTCTGGATCTTACTGAGCAAAAGAATCTCATTGCCTAAGGGGTCTGCTTTTGTATGGGTGGATTTTCACTTCTCTTAATACAATTGCTACACTACCAACTCCAGTTTGGTTTTGGGGTCCTTAATTTACAAGGAAACAGTTTTACAAATTCTAAAAAGTAGCACTCTGGGAATATACTTGCTTATTTGAATTACAAACTAGACTTGGGCCCTGGGTTATTGAACTTTAGGGTATTAGCTGTAAGACAATGGCTCCTTCATCTCTTCATCCTGTTGTAAGTGGAGATGGTGGAGGTTCTATTTGCTTGCTATCTTTAGAAACAAAGTATTTTATTTTTATTTCTCATTTGCTTGATTTGTATGAATTATTTTTATTCTGTTGGAGTATGACTGTGGACAAACTATCTTCAATTCCTAGGAGTGGCATGAGTAATGTTGCATCCACATTTGAATTCTTTTAGCTATATATATACTAGTTCCTGGGGAAAATGTTCTTTCATAGGGCTAACAAAGAATCACACGAGAGAGAGAGAGAGAGAGAGAGAGAGAGAGAGAGAGAGAGAGAGAGAGAGAGAGAGAGAGTTCTTAATTAGTTTGTTACAGTAGCATATTTAACTCCCAGAGAGTCTCGATGGCCACCACCAGGAGGACAGATATTGAGGGATTTTTGCTGACTTCTGCATTGAGGAATTGCCTTCACAGAAACTTCTGAGTTGCTACCTTCAAGAACTGAATGAGGATGAGCTAGATACTTGTGTATATGGATTGGAGAGTGCCAAGGTCAGACAATGAAATCTTCCACTTGGCTGTGTTTATTTGTTAGAAAAGGAAGGCCTGGTTTTGTGTCTCAGAAGAGATGACCTTAACTTTCTGATGCTGGAGCTTCAAATTTCTTCTCATTCAGTGGCCAACTGTGTGTTTCAGCTCTCTCCTCTCACAAGCAAGGATGAACAAAAGCATTGCCTGCATTGAACAGTTGCTCTACATTTGGGACTTTTAAGTGTTACCCATTTTGACCCAACTGATTTAAATTAGTTTAAAATAATTATTTATTTTAATCTAGTTTAAACATATGAATATTTTTTCTGAATGTATGTATATGCAGAACACATGTGTATGCTGCCCACAGAGGTCATAAAAAGCATCAGTTCCCTCGGAGGAGTAATGTGGTACTGGGAACCAAATGCAGAACCTGGTAATAAATATGTACTCTTAACTGCTGAGCCTTCTCTCCAGTCACTTGGCCTAGCTAATTTGAAAATTATTAGGAAAATACTTGGCTTACAATTGGCTCATAAATTGTAGTGTATCCTGTATGTGACTAATATCCACTTATAAGTGAGTACCTACCATGTATGTCTTTATGGGTCTGGGTTACCCCACTCAGGATGATCTTTTCTAGTTCCATCCATTTGTCTGCAAATTTCAAAATTTCCTTGTTTTTAATAGCTGAGTAGTATTCCATTGTGTAAATGTACCACATTTTATTTATCTATTCTTTGGTTGAGGGACATCTAGGTTGTTTCCAGATTCTGGCTATTATGAATAAATCTGCTATGAGCAAGTGTCCTTGTTGTATGGTGGAGCATCTTTTGAGTATACTCCTAGCAGTGGTATAGCTGGATGATGAAGTAGAATTATATACTGTTTTCTGAGATTGATTTCCAAAGAAGTTGTACAAGTTTGCTTTCCCACCAGCAGTGGAACAGTGTTTCTCCTTTCTCCACATCTTCGTCAATGTGTGCTGTTTCTTCAGTTCTTGATCTTAGCCATTCTTACAGGTATAAGTTAGAATTTCAGAGTTATTTAGATTTGCAGTTCTCTGATGATTAAGGACATTGAATATCTGAACAGGAGCCTAAGTCCTCTCCAGGCTTGTTCCTTGATTGCACATCAGTCTCTACCACCCCTCCCCTGCACCTAGATTTGTTGGCTTTTTTGGGCTTCTTGTGGAGCTCCTGTGCCCTCTGGATCCTTCTATCCACCCCACTCTTTCATAAGACTCCCTGTACTCTGCTCAAAGTTTGGCTATGAGTTTTGGCATCTGCTTCCATCTCTTGATGGGTGGAGTCTTTCAGAGAACCTCTATGTTAGGTTTCTGTCCTGTTTCCTCTCTTCAACCACTTCTAGTGTCTATTCTATTTCACCTTCTGAATGAGAATTAAGCATCCTCCCTAGAGTCCTCCTTGTTTCTTATCTTATTTAGGTCTGTGGATTATAGTGTGGGTTTCCTGTATTATGTGGCTAATATCCACTTATAAGTGAGTATATACCATGCATGTTCTTTGGCTTCTGGGTTATTTCATTCAGGTAACCCAGATGATTGTTAAGTGTTTCTTGGCCATTCGATATTTCTCTGTTGATAATTCTCTGTTTAGTTCTGTACCCCATTTTTATTGGAATTTTTGGTTTGTTGATGTTTGATTTCTTGAGTTCCTTATATTTTTTTGGATATTAACCCTTTGTCAGATGTAGGGTTGGTGAAGACCTTTCCCCAATATGTGGGCTGCTGTTATGTTCTGCTAACAGTGTCCTTTCCCTTACAGAAGCTTTTCTGTTCCATGAGGTCCCATTTATTAATTGCTGATCTTACACTAAAATTCACAGATCCAAAGAAGTTAATGGGAAATAGAATAGCCAGTGGAAGTATAATTATCCAGGGAACTGGATAGGAGAAAGTGTGGGAGGATGACAAGGGGAGAAATCAGGTATGAGCAGAGTGAGGAGGGGCAGAGATTAGAGAGCTTGAAGAGAAAATGGAAACCCAGTGCTGGGCCATCACTGAGACCTGCTGGAGACCAACTAATGGTAGACTACAGGGAGGATATGGGGATGACTCTAGCTGAGTCTCCTAGAGGAGGAGGGGCACTAAAGAGGCCCCCTTCTACCTAGGCAGGACTAAGAGTTGTGGGAGGGGAACACCATCCCACCTATAAAACCCTTAAGACAAAATTTACCCTGCCTACAAGATGTACAGAGCTAGAGGCTGAGGGAATGTCCAACGAATGCACAGCCCAATCTGAGGCCCACCCCATGGGAGAGAGCAAATCCCTGATACCATTAACAATATTCTGCTATATTTACAGAAAGGAGTCTAACCTAACTTTCCTCTGAAGGGCTCCACCCAGCAGCTGACTGAATCAGATGCTGACACTCACAGCCAAACATTAGGTGGAGTTAAGGGAGTCCTGTGGAAGAGTAAGTGTCTGTGGGGGTTGGGAGGGTTGGGGTGGGGAGGCATATAGAAGGACTGAGAGGGGACAGGAATGCCACAAGTAGACCAGCAGAGTCAACTAACCTAGACACATGGGAGATACAGAGATAAAAGCATAAACCAAAGAGCATGCTCCTTACACATGGGCAATTTGACCTTCATGTGGGTTCCCTAGTGAGTTGAGGATGTGCTATCTATGACCTGAACTCTGTTACCTACTTTTGATCACTTTGCCCTAATGGGGCTGCCTTGCCTGGCCCCAGTGGATGAGGATGATCTCAGTTCTGATGTGACTTGATGTACTGAGGTGGGTTAGTGGAGGATGCTCCCCTTTTCTGAGGACAAGGGGAGGGGGTAAAGGGGTAAGAGGGTGGGAGGGAAGGACTGGGAGGAGAAGAGGGAGGGGGGACACAATGAGTATGGAAAGTGAATATATACATTAAAAATAAAAAATAGAAACAGTTGGCTCTTTAAAGTCATAAAATCTTATCTAAAGGGTAGGAACGTAATTCTACCCCTAGAGTGACAGTGCTTGGTTTCCTTTCCCCTGAGGGCCAGGTTTTACTTCCTGGGAGAAAGCATTTCTTCACTGACTCCATGTTCATCTCTGACACCAACATAGAGGCCCATGTTCTTCCTGGTTATGCAGCTTTTAGAGCCTGTCTCCTGCTGATGTAATTTGGCCAGGCCAGTTTGTAGAAGGCTTCATGTGTGTGCCAGTGAGCGGGAACTTTTCTTAAGCTTGCTTTCTGTCTCATTTTCCACCCTTGCATGGCTCTGCAGCTGATAGCTGGTACTTTTCAGTCTTGCTATGTTTGTTTGGTTTTTAGAGACAGGGTTTCTCTGTGTAGATTTGGCTGTCCTGGACTTGCTTTGTAGACCAGGCTGGCTTTGAACTCACAGAGATTCACCTGCCTCTGCCTCCTGAATACTGGATTTACAGGCATGTGCCATCATGCCTGGCAATAGCTGGTAATTGTAATGGCATCTAAAATAGTAGATAATGCTTCTGCACTGAATCTCATGACATTTGCAGGGGGAGGGAATGTCAAGAACTTTTGCAGCCTGCTGTCTTTTCCAGCTTTAACTGCTCCTGTTTGGGTCAGAAGCAAGCAGGGTTTTTAACTCGGATAGCTGCAAATATCTGGATTTTCTTTCTGCCTCCATCTATTGTCCAGATACAGAGGATTCAGTCAAGGAATTAGAAAGCTATGGCTGACTGAGACACTGAGGATTGAAGTTGGTCCCTGAGTGACTGTGTTTTTATTTGTAGGATGTCTTTCTAAGGCAGCTGCTTAAACAGAAGATTTGCTTGAATGACAAATGAACTCTGCTTGCAAAACTTCTGAAATTTTGAGTTCTTATTTTTCAGTTGTAAACACTCTGATGACACAGGAGTGAAGTATAAAAAAATAATTCTCTTGTCTTAGATATTACCATTGCTATGGAGTGCACCATCGTTTTTCCTACTTTCAATGTCTTGTGTACTTTCTGGTCTCATGTACTTGAGAACACAACATATACGTACCAAGAGTTTTCACACATTCTTTCAATATCTATCCTGTTACCTCCAGCTCCACACCCAGGCAAGAAGAATCCTCATGGCTTCATACTTTTATCAGCCTGTGCTTAGGACATCACTTGGTGGATTTATGAGGTAAGTGTAGAACGATACTGCATAATATAAAACTGGACAATATTGATGAATTTTTACATTGGAAATCATCAGGAACTAGAAAATAATGAGCAAGCCAAGGTACTGAGTCCCAATGTTAGCTGTCCTCTGTTCTTTCTTGATACTAGCTTTTTTGGTCTTCCACTCACATGTTGCCTACACCTCTTCCAGTCAGTGTCTCTGAACTTCTGCTCCATCCCCACACTTTCTGAGCTCACCTGACTCTAGTTCAGTCTTGGTCCAAGCTTCTGGGCTGGAGATGACAGAGTAGATGTTTGCTTCTGGGAGGCTGAGTCCTGTGACACAAGAGGTAGACTCTTTCGCTTAGGGGAGGTTCTACTCTGACAGGTCCTGCATGAGAGTTAGGCACTAGCCCATCATGATGCAGAGGAACCAGTGGCTCAAGCCTCTTTACAAAATGAATAATTACAGAAGCAGAGATCTCACAGCGGAGATGCAGTTACAGGCACAGCCAGGGATGGCATTAATTCTGACCTTGCTTGTATTATAAGTTTATGTTAGAACATTTAACCTCTTCCAACTTTAGTTTTAGTGGTAGGCAATTTTTCTCAGGCTCTGCCTGACCCTCTTTATAGACTCAATAATGCTTTTAACTTTCTTTTTTATTAAATATTTTGATGAGCACAACATGTTGCTGTGCAGATGGTGATGGTCTGACTTTTCAGGCCCCAGGCTGCCTTTCTGATGAACTGAGTGAACAAATGTATTCTAAACATCCCAATCCATTAACCTTATACCCGTCCCCTCACACTGATTTCCATGCAATGGGATCATTCCCAAGTGAGCACTAATTTCTAAACAACCCAATAAGGAAAATCCATAGATTAAACCTCAATTCATTATTAAAACCATATTTGTTAAGATTATACAACTGCCAAATCTAGTCATTATATGTGCTGCAAATGGGACTCATGAAAATGTGTTTTTAATCACTTTGTTTTCAATGTAGCGTAAGTGTCTTATCTAATCTAAATAAATGTTGGTACTAATTCACAAAACAGCCAGGCAGCTTCTTTCCTGGTACTATGTTAGTGTTCAAGTGCTTGGATGGGGCTGCCTCTACATCCTGTTTCAGAGAAGGCCTGGAGGCTCAAGATGAAATCAGTGATGTGGGTGATTTGTCTTTGTAGTTTCAATCCTCTGACATAGTTAAATCTCCAGAGGAACTGATAAGGCACCATTCCTTAGTGGAATATGATAATAAGTTAATCTAAGTGAAAATAGATGATGCTATTCCTTAGTGGCGTCTTGTTGGTGTCATCAGTGAACCTGAACCCAGCATGCAATTCTGCCATCATCCATGTTACACATCTCTCCTACAGTTCAACTCCTGGCATTGAAGTCATGATGTTTTGCTTTCAATCACTGTGCAGCTTCTGTAATTTATAAGGCTGTTCAACATAGGTTCCCACATTATGTCTCCTTGTTATTGATACTTCATCATATCGACTACTAGGCAAATATCAAAATATTTAAATGTGAAGCCATGGCAAAGATTTTTCTCTACCAAATCAATACTAATTTATTAACCCTCTTTTTTAATCTCAGCTATTCACTACATGTAACTAAGAAGACATTCATCAAGTGGATTACAATTGTTTTCACATTTATATTAAAGTCTAAGGTTTTGAAAGAAAAAAGTGATAGTCTATTTTTAAATCTACTCCTCTCAGGTTATCTGGCACTAAGGAATACTGAACATGCTTCTGTGGAATAAGAACCTAGCAACTCTTGTTGGCATTAGCATTATTAGTGCATCAGCTCTAAAGAAACAGGTTTTTGGCCAAGAAAAAAATAAAACCCATTAAGAAATCATGATTTTTAGTTCAATTTTTTGGTGGAGTCTGGAATAATGTTGGACTCATTACACTCATAAAATCATTGTACAGATTCAGAACACTGGCTGTTGTGTTGCCTGTGATGTTACATATTTGAGGAAGTGTTGACACAGTTAACCATCTGACTATCTTTGTTTGGGTAATTGATGTTTTGTAGAACTATAGACACTTGGGATATTTCATTTATGTAACTAGAAATAATGAAAAGTATACTGAGTGTCCATGTACTGTCATTGTGTGGACAGCTCATTGTGTTTGTATTGATTCAATAGTTGGCCATGAGAAATAGAAAAGGCAAATCTAGTTGTTATTGAGAGTGAGTGAAAATAAGAAGAGGGATCCATGAAAGACACATGAAGATGCCAAGACATTTTGCTCATATTTGGTAATCTACATAGAGAATAATAGCTAGAGAAGCGGCCACAGGGAGCTTCCTAGTGCAGAAAAATGCACGGTATGTAAAACAACTGTGTTTTATTTCAGTAGACAATTTGTGGTGGTCCTCCTTCCTTCACTGAAAACATTTCATGTGAGACAGCATGACTCATGCATTCTTCATTAACTGTGTAGAAGACTTAGGTTAGATTACCAGTGTGCTTATGTTGGTTGACTTTTCCCCATTGTTGCAGAGGCAAGTTGGGCTTAGATTTTGCTCATCAGTGAGAACTTCCACTGTTATTCATGAAGATGAGGTCAGAGTTATTTAAGTCACCAACACCCAAAGATAATTATGGTATACTGTAGTTTAGAAATACAAAAATCACACATCTTTACATTTGTAATGACCAGTTATTATTGTCTTTCATTGTTTTCCATTCTTTGTGAGCCATTTGAAAATGCCATTTTTGGTTGACTTCCTATTCTTATTTGAAATATTGATTATCTCAAGGTGATTTTCAGGTGTGTGGCCAATTGAAATGCCGGTTGTAGTTGACACTGTTGGTGGAAGTTTATTTACAGAGTAGTGGCTATTGCTAAACTTTCCTGAGTACTATTTAATTGATTTTTTTTTTGTTTTTTTAAATTCTTCTATTTTCTGTAGTACTACAGAAACAAAGCATTAAACTTGTCTTTAGTCATTTAGCTTTTATTAGTAGATTCTTGTGTCAATTCATGTTTCCTTTCATTAGTGTTCTTCAAAGTTTAGGCCTTGGACCAGCAACTGTAACATCACTTAATACTAGTCAGAAATGCAGAGAGAAACTATGGTACTAGAGGCCAGAAATATCATTTTTCCAACCTCTAAGCTCAATTCAACTCTACATGCTCTTTCCCCATGATCCACTTGGTGCATGATGGAAGGTAAGAACTAAATTTTGAAACTTGTCTCTGACCTCCATAGATGTGCCATGCCCTGTACCAACAGCCCTGCAAAATAAAAAGATGAATGTACCTTGAAACAAACAAACAAACAAACAAAACAAAACAAAACAAAACAAAAAAAAAGAAAAGAAAAGAAAAGAAAGAAAGAAAGAGAGAGAAGAGAACCATTATTGTTTTGTTTGTTTTTTTTTGTCATTATGGTACTTTCTTTAGTTGCTATGATGGTCATGTTATTTTATTTTACTTTTTTGGTTCTGTAGCTGTACTCTATAATCTGCCTGGAAGAATCACATAGTACTAAGACATTAAGATAGTCACACATTCTGTTTATGCTTAAGGGGAAAAATGGATGTGTTTTTTTTTTTTTATGGGACTGGTAGAAGAGGAGGAAGGGGGCTTCAATCAGGCTTTAAAGGGATTAATTAAATAAATTAATGAAAAGACTCAGAACAAAAAATCCAAAATAGAAACAATGCTCAGATTATGAAAAGACTATTCAGGATAAAAACATCATTATCTATTAAAAACAAGGAATTCCCAAAATTTGTGGACAAATGGATTAAGCTAGAAATGATCATAATGAGTGACTTAACCTGGAAGCAGAAAGACTCAAATGGTATATACTCACTTATATCTGCATACTAGCCCAAGGGGCATGTCCCATGAAAGTCTTCACTTACCAGGAAACTGGGACAGAGGGGAGGAGATCCTACTGGGACTCTAAATGAGAGAAGCATGGGAGAATAGCAAAGTAGAAGGATCCAGAGGGTCCTAGAAACCTACAAGAAGAACATTATGACAGGCAGATTTGGGACCAGGGGTCCTGCTCAAACTATGGCACCAGCCAAGGACAATACAGGCCATAAACTTCAAACCCCTATCCAGATCTAGCCAATGGATAGGACATTCTCCACAGTTGAGTGGAGAGTGGGGTATGACTTTCACACGTACTCTGGTGCCTCATATTTGACCATGTCCCCTGGATGGGGAGACCTGGTGGCACTCAGAGGAAGGACAGTAGGTTACCAAGAAAAGACTTGATACCTTATGAGCATATAAAGGGGGAGGAAGTCTCCCTCAGGCACAGTCATAGGGGAGGGGAGTAAAGGGAAAATGGGAGGGAGGGAAGAATGGCAGGATACAAGGGATGGGATAATCATTGAGATGTAACAAGAATAAATTAATTTTAAAAAATGGCAAAAAAACCATCATTATCCCATCTTTAAAAAAATACAACCAGCAACATTGCATGAATACTTGAAGGTGTTGAAAAATACAAGAGAGAATAAATGTGATTACCGTTGCTCAAAGTAAGGTGTCAGTGAGTGAACAGGCAAATGAAATGAATATTTAAAAGAAATTAAAATGGAAGTACTATGTTCACTATAGACTTTTTCTAGGTCTAGATAGATGTTTTAAGTTGATAATGATGAAATATGATGGATATTGATTTACATTCAGAATTTTAGATGCACTAAGATAGGAAAGATGTTTTCTTAAAGCCTGTCAAATACAAATAACCAAAACACTAAGAATATAACATTTATATAATTCTTTATTGTGTCATGGTTCTTCTTGTTACAGTTAGTTTATTGCATATATGTGTAATAATGTAAATATATGTAAAAAATAAAAAATTAATAAAAAGAGTATTTTGTCTAGAATGATCATATATTTCTTTTGTCCCCTCATAAAAGCCGACTTACTGAATTGAACACATTCACTTGAGATGAAAATTTAGCAGTATTTCACCTACAATGTATGGTATAGAAAGACGTATTCATAAAGGAAGAGAGAAAGATTTATCAGATAATAAAGTTTGTGACTGTAGGTAAATTGTCCTGGAGAGGACTCTGTGGGTCCCATGTCTTTATCCAGAAGAGAAGCTTGGAGCACCTCAGATAAAGCAATGATTTGAGATTAAAACTGGCCTCGGAAGTATGGGAGACTTTACAGTATACATATATTTTCAAACACAAGAAAGCACATTGGTATGAAGAAAGAAATGGAAAAACGGTGAACATTAGAACAAAATAAGCAACTCAATGGAATGTGAAGAAAATCAATGCCTAGACAGGAGAATCCAAACATCATGTTTTAGAACAAGAGAGCAGGGCCTTGTAAGTTGTCCTAACTGAACAGCTTCGCTGAAAGCTATTGTACTCCCTGTCTTACCGATGGTGGGCAAACATAAAAGGGCAGATTGGATATTTACTTGTACTTACAATTAACAGAGAATTAGCACAAGTTTGTAGGTCAGTGAGCATTTCAGAAGATCTGGGCCTGACTGGGTTTATGTCTTATGCATTATGAAAAGAATGAAGGTAGCTTGGCTATTTGAGATGGGACATTTTTACATGGCTGTAGCATTCAATAGCAAAAGTCATATGAACTAGCAATTACTTCAAAGGGCTTCTTCATCTATAGCTAGAAAGATTTCTGGAAAGTACACAGATAGTACAAGGTCTTTAAAGCCTAAAGCCAAAATGGGGACAAACTAATTTTGTGTGGATTTTATGGTCCTAAGATTACTTGGACTTAAAGGTTGGCAAAATAATATTTCATGGTAGGAGTTTCTAAGCTGCTGCATCCAAAAGGAGAATGAGCATACAGAGGAGAGGAGCTCTGATGGTTAGGATAATCTATCATATTCACTTAGAAGAACATGTTTAATTCCTAATGGGAGATTGACAATGCTTGTACAGCCTTAAAGGCAAAAAATCAAAAGACACACCATTAAGTAAGGTCACACAATGCCAATAAGAAGTAAAAAAAATAAAATAAAATAAAAAAAAATAGAGTATATGGCAAAGGTAATAGGGTCTAGAGCACATTAGAAAACTTGAATAGGCACACCTGCTGAGCACATCAAAGGAAGTATGTCTAATTGGAGAACAGTTGTCTAGTGGGTGAAGTCCTAGGCAAGGTGTGTCCATAAGCAGGTGCACATCTTACAGGGATTTGGAACACAGAACAGAATCAGCAATAGATCCTAAGAATTGAAGCCTTTTAATTCAGGAAAAGATTTGTAAGTTAAACCTTGTTTGATGTCTTCAATACTGCAGATGTCCTGAAATAATCTTTATGGTTCAAGATATTTGTTCTTGAATATTCTTTACATACTTCCCTTTTCTCTGTTTTCTCCCCTCCAGGAGTTCTTTCAGCAGGCCCTTGGGTGTAAATGCTGCTTCCAGCTCAGTGGTCTCATGCCGCCTCAACAAACCCAGTGTCCACACCACAGACACAGTGGTAGACACAAGAACACAGCTGGAAGTATAATGGCTGCACAAGCATCATATTTTCTCTGGGCAATGAAAAAGGTTAAGAATTCAAAATATCATGAATAAGTTCCTATGTATAAGAATAGTTGGATCCACAAAAATTATTAAGTTTCTATACTAAGGAGATCTAGATAGTGCTTCTTCTGGGTAAATTAGTACTGTTTTGTTATGTAAATTGTAATAATTCTTGTGTTAACTGAGTAAACAACATTCTTTATTGCAGTGTCTACATTTTGTAGCCAAGATCTGAATATTGGTTGAAAACAGAGAAAAACTAAGATACTAAGGTGAAACACACACACACACACACACACACACACACACACACACTTTCATACAGACAGAGAGAGATACACATCCACAAAGAGACTCAGATAGATACACACTCATTCACACTCACACAGATGCAGGCACATGTATACACACGCACACACACGCACACACACAAACACACATACACTTTCATACAGACACATATGTACACAAACACGCTCACAAAGAAACACTCTCATTCACACTCACACAGATGCAGGCACAAACACACACACACACACACACACACACACACACACACACACACACACACACACACACGTACATGCCCCTAAACATAAAAACAGAAAAAGACCATAGCAAAATTGTTTTCTTCACTTTGTTTTTCATGAGCCAAATTTTCTCATTGTACTTAAATCAGGATGCAGCTCTTTTTCTTTACATTATTGATCCCAAATCAGTGTTATTTTGGTCTTTGTGGGTCACATAGTCAGGGGCCAGCTCCTCCTTCAGTGTTAATAAAGGTCTTCATAGGTGAGAAGCAGAACTGGCTAAGAAGGGCTGTGTGTTTATGTGGTGGTGCTAAAGAAAGACTTGCAATGCTATAAACACAGCCCATCACCGTATCGATGGGGAAACCAATTGGTCTCTTTGCAATGTTATTTTCATTAGCAACACGTTTTCTTGGTTAGCTCTACAAGATGAGTACATCCTTTTCGACATGCACTTCCTGGCACACTTGTTTACAAAAGCTCAGCAACCATCAAGATACAAACGAGAAGCATGCTGTGTGTATGATGAGTTTTAGTGCCGCACAAGTAGCCATGTTTACTTAATTTGCAAGATAGCACCATCATTTTCCTCTTAAAATTCTGTCTGCAAGTCTATTACAGAAGCCATTTTCTTAGTTGTGGCTTTTGTTGCTTTAGCATTTGTAGCATTTGCTTTGGTTCCGTGTTGCTCGTCTCGCTTTCCCTTTTGCTGTATTTGAATTTGACACTCCAACTGCACAGTGGCTTTGAGAATCTATCTTAAAAGGAATTTTCCATTTTCCCAAACAAGTATTTGAAGTTCCTCTTCATGTTCAGGTAACTCTTCCTTACAGTTTTATTGATTGGACTCTAATTACTTGACCCATTTTATGTCATCTCTCCGTATTAAGGATGTTTTATTGCTTTTGTCTGAGACTGTTAGTCTATACTTTGTTAATTATGTTTTTTTAAAGGTTACTGACATTTTCTATTGGAAGAACTATCTCTTAATTCATCATTTGAAACTTTGCAATATTTTCTAGCCATGAAATATGGCTTTTATTAATATTGTTCACAGTACACTAAGGAGTCAGTAATACACTAGAGAGTATAGAGCAGATAGAAGGAACTAGTCCCCACAGGCAGGTCGTGTTGGAGAAAATATCATGCTCTCTGGTCTTTCATCTAGTGGAGAAAATGAAGCTTTGGCATGAGTCAGGAGGAGTCTTGTGCATTTAATTAACATCGGTGTGCTTTATCCTTGTCTATTTTGAGTGAACTATTCCCATTTACTGTAATGGAAGTTTTAGTTTCTTTGTAAACTCAGTTATGTTATATAAATATGTTTTATTTTATTCCCAAGTGTGGGATATTAGTTTGGGCTTTAGTTTGTCCACAGCTGACAATTTTTTTCCTGCTAGGCATAGTCTTTGCCAGCTGGTAATAGCCTGCCTAGTGCAGCAAGGACAGGGGCGTGGTCTAGGACTCTGAGGAAAATAAATAAGAGAGAATCCCCATGAAAAGAGAGAGAGAGAGAGAGAGAGAGAGAGAGAGAGAGAGAGAGAGAGAGAGAGAGAGAGAGAGAGAGAGAAGTGTGACATGCAGTGGTGGTGTGAGGCATGTAGCAGTTTGGAGAGACCAGGGTAATGTGTGGTGGACTGAGAGAAAAGTTTCAATGCAGTAGCTCAGAGGAGGAGACTGCTTGCTGCATTTGCTGTTGACAGAGATTGGTATTGCCCCAAAAGAATCCAATTGACACTAAACAGCTGGGAGAAGTAAAGGAGTCTGCACCCCTCTCTCCCCACTAATATTCTTTCTCCTACCCAGGGTTAAGGGGTTGGCGGAAAGGAGGTAGAGGCATCAACACCCCAAATAGAGTTTTAAAAACAAGCATCAACAAGTTGCTTTGTGTTACAACAAAGTAGCTGTCTGCAGGACTTGGCATTTTCTCAACTGCAGATTCAGAATCAGCTTTCTCTTCATGTACATATGCCAACACAAAGTAAATGAAAAGAATAGTGAAGGGGACACAAGAAGATGCACACAGCCACAACAATATGCAAGTCAAATATGGCGTATATTCTTTAACTGCCTCTACTCTTTAGGCACATACACAGAGGATCCCCAGTTGAGCATTGTTGAAGACTGCTGGCTCAGAAGCTCAAGAGCACATATTAAACATCAAGGAACACTGGGTTTTGGTTCTGCCTTAAATCCCACATCTACGAAATGTTGGGGAAAATGTGCAAATATACATGAATGATTGTCATACATGTCCAAACACCTCTGAGATGTTCAGGGAGAAGGACCCACTATGTGCAGGTAACTCAGACTTTGGATGACAGCAGTGACTCTTGTGGAGTCCATCACACAGTTTGTTCTTTCGTCTGTTCTGTTCTCACCTTCATGCCAGCCCCAGGCTAACTTCAGTCTCACTCCCCTCAGGTCAGTCTGTCACGGAGTGATTAGATTGATGCAAAATAGAAATGTGACTTGTCAGTCTTTCATAAAATTTTGTGAGTAGCTTCCGTTGCCTACTGGATAGAGACTGCATGTTTTCCTGTTTTTGTTTTGTTCCTTTTTTCAGTTTCCACAGACTACGTGGCTTAGCATGTCAACCACTCTCCTGTAACTCCCCATCTTTGTATGTGGCTTCAGCACCACTGGATAATTCTGTAACTTCTGCCTTTCTTACCTTTGCTCACTAACTAGGGACCTCACCATGGAACCCAGGTTATTTTTCAGTACATGATCATCTTGCTTCTGTCTTCTCAGTTCTGGGAATTGAGGAATGCACCACAATGCTGTGCTATGAATTTGTAATTAGCATGTTTACTATTTAATGGCTATATGTGTTTATCTCTACCAGCTCTTTGAAGATGGTAAGTTTTATTCTTTGCACTGTTGGCGTCCTGCCCAGCATATGACACATTAGAAGTACAAAGTTTCTGTTTGTATAATACATGAACTAAAATGACTCTCTGAGCAGATGAAGCTCCCGTGAAGCAGGAGAAGGGAGAACAATGAGGAGAAGCCTTGCATGAACCTTTGGAAGTCCTTGGAAATCATGTCCTTTTCTGCATTCTATTTCATCTCCCTGTTCTGCTCTTAGCTTTATCACAAGGGCTGTAGCTGGGTATCCTGTTTCCTCTGAACTACATCAAATGGATGGTAGATCTTCACCATAGACTACGTTCAAAGGATATTTGTGATTGACAGATAATCCTTGGGACACTGCTAAGATATTATTCAATGTCAAGACTGAACATTTTAGAAGAAAAAGAGCTGTAGAAAAGAGATATAAATACTCAATATGATATTTCAAGGAGTGATATTGTGCTTAGTAGGAAAACATATGAGAACATCTGTGGAAAGAAGAAAAATGAAAAGAAGAAAGATCCATCCTTTCAGTCTGCTTATCATATGATTTATCGGCCATCTTATCCTTCCATATCTATTTCACCCTAGTTATCATCTGTTTGCCTGGTGCTGATCACCACATTAGTTTGATGCAATGACATTCACTTTACTTCTGCAATACTGATCCAATAACTTTGCAAACAGGAAGGAAAAGGAAACACCAACACTAACTCTTTCCATGGACACTATTTCATATAGTCCAAAGCCGCAGCCCCTCCTTTCATGGGTATTCAGATGCCTCTTTACCCAGAGAGCAAGACTTGCGTACTTAATATAGATCTGGAAAATCAGAACTAAGTACTTTCAGAAAACCATTCCATGTGGAATTGGCATCAATTAAAGCATTGAGCTATTATTTCTCCCAGATGGAAGTGTCATTTTTTTTTCAGAATACAAAGATATTCATTGTATTGGAAAAAATCTAGGCATCGGGAGGATTCTTATTCAAGTGAAGAGAGCTTACCTGAGGTGCCCTGCAGTAGAGCCTCTCTCACACCCTGTCCTAACTTTGACAGCTTGTCTTAATGTAGACTCTAAAGGGCAGAGACAGGTCACAGCTCAGAAGGGTGACCACTGTGTCCACTGCAGCCGAATCTACAGAAGATCATTTTTTTTCTTTGAGTCCCACAGTCACAGTCTTGCTTGTCATTCTACATGTTCATGAAGCTCATGACAGTTGACATCCATCACTCTGGAAGGCTTGTGCCCTCCTCTTGACACTCATAGGCCATGTGGAGAACAGAGGCAGATCAATTCTATTGCATTGTCCATTTGACCCCAAATGAATATTACCCATTTCTGTTTAGAGCAGAATGCTAGCATGAAATAAGGCATGTTTAGTTCCAGCTAAACACTTGATCTTGTAAGCAGAGATAAAATTCCTTGTTGGAATATCTGCAATTCTTAATAAAAATTCCTGGAAGCCTGTGAGCTTCTTGGCAGCACATGCAAATTTAGGAGAATGAAATAATCACAAATCTGTCACACCAAAAAGCGTTGATTGGGGTTTTCTTAGGACAATGGAATAGCTGCTGAACACTGGCAAAGATTTCCTTCTTGAAGTTCATCAAAAGAAACACACTGTGTGAAACAGGGCAAAAATAATCCAATAAGATCATAGATCCTTAGGAACTTCTTGATGCAATTTATGAGGCTCACCTGCCAGCTACAAGGAAATTTTAAACAAAAAGAAAGACATTCTGATAGTCAAAATTTGGTGTAAAATGGAGAATATGATGTTATTTACAAGAGAGTAAATTACAAATCAGTGAAACATTCTGCCCAGACAGTGCTTCTGCCTGAAAAATAAAGACTATGGACATGGGTAGTTTGAATGAAATGCAGCAGCCTCAGGTTCTCAAGTCCTCTTCTCTGCTGGAACCCTCACTGGGACCTGAGAGAAGTATTGTGGTCTCTTGTCATGTTGCTTCCATAACATTCCTTTTAGCAGAGAGCTAGTGTCAAATGATACTTTAAGGAAAGCAAAGAGTGGACAAACAGATTTTGGTAAAATGTCACCAAGACCCTGGAAAAGACAGAGCTTCCTGGGTAACTGAGACATGTAGTGACTAAAAGAGGAAACCTGTTGTCTAGTCCAAAGAAATTGACTGCATCCTCAAAGAAGATGATGTAGATTTGAAACTTAGGTATAAATGTTCATCTATGAGCCATTTTCTTCCCCTAAACATTAATGCATTCCTCTGTTTTATGTTTGCAATGCTCATGAGAAGCTTAATGGTGAATGAAGATAATGAACACAAAGAAAAAGGAAAAAAATGAGAGTGCTATAGTCTCTAGCTGGACTCATGGACATATCTCCAAGGACAGCTCATTCAGAAGGAGGCTGTGAGAATTGTTACACTGTCTTCTTTCACATTGTAAGACCAAGAGCTGCTGCTAATGTTTAAGTATGGTTACCAAGCAATGAAACCTGGTGTGCAAAAGCTAGGGAATGGGCTGACACAGAGAAGGCAACGCCTTCTTATTTTGGGAGCAGGGTTCATTAAAAGACCAACAATGTTGAAGGAATCAAAGAGCATGTAGGAACTTCTAGTTAATAAGAAATCATGTGTTCTCTAGAAGCTGCTGACACAGCTATGGATTTGTGGAATTGAGGAAAAGCTTGCAATATGAAAACTGTACAAGATCCAGTTGAAGACACTAGAGGAATCAGCAGAGGATATCAAAGGCAATGAGCAATAAGCATGATCAACTCCAAACCCAAGTAGGAAGTAAGACCAGATTACATGTTGCAAATAGAAAGTTGGAAGAAACAAAATTATTAGAAAGAAGATTAAAGGCATCTGAGAATGACAGTGTATTTCTACCAAACATAATTAGGGTTTCTCATGAAAAAAAAAACCTGATTAGAATAAAAATATGTCAAGTGTGAAGAATGAATCTTTTTAAAATGAAAGATTTGAAGATGCTCTGCTATTACTTCTGTAGTGTTGGGTGAGAAATGGGCCCCAATATTAAAGGCTTAAAATATCAAAAGCTCTTTTAAAAGTTCTTTATGCTTTGCCAGGTGCTCTGCCTCAGTGTGTAGGAAGACCTGTTGAACTTCCTTGTTCTTCATAGGAAATCCTCCTGCCTCTGAATATAGTCTTGTTTCTCAGGGCATCAGCATTTGTGATTTTTGCCTCTGAAGCAGTGAAGCTTAGGTTACAAGACCTAATGTTAAAAGAGCTAGGCAATGGAACATATTGTTGGCACAGGAGACAACTTCCTGAACAGAACACCAACGGCCTAGGCCTTAATGTCAACAATTAATAAATGGGACCTCATGAGGCTGAGAAGCTTCTGTAAGGCAGGAGACACTGTCAAGAGAACAAAGCGACAGCCTACAGACTGGGAAAAGAGCTTCATCAACCCTACATCTGACAAAGGTCTAATATCCAAAATATATAAAGAACTCAAGAAATTAAACACCACCAAACCAAATAACCCAATTGAGAAATGGGCCTTGGAACTAAACAGAGAATTTTCAACAGAGGAATATCAAATGGCCAGAAACACTTAAAGAAATCCTCAACCTCCTTAGTCATCAGGGAAATGCAAATCAAAACAACTCTGAGAATCCATCTTACACCCATCAGAATGGCTAAGATCAAAAATTCAAGCGACACCACATGCTGGCGAGGATGTGGGGAGAGAGGAACACTCCTTCATTGCTGGTGGGAATGCAAACTAGTACAGCCACTTTGGAAATCTATCTGGTGCTATCTCAGAAAAATGGGAATAGGGCTTCCTCAAGACCCAGCTATTTCACTCCTTGGAATATACCCAGAAGATGCTCCAGCACACAACGAGAAAATTTGCTCAACCATGTTCATAGCAGCCTTATTCATAATAGCCAGAAAATGGAAATAGCCTAAGTGTCCATCAGTAGAAGAGTGGATAAAGAAACTGTGGTACATATACACTATGAAGTACTACTCAGCTATTAAAAACAAGGAGTTCATGAAATTTGTGGATAAATGGATTGAGCTAGAAATGATCATAATGAGTGAGTTAACCCAGAAGCAGAAAGACTCGAATGGTATATACTCACTTATATTTGCATACTAGCCCAAGGGGCATGTTCCACGAAAGCCTTCACTTACCAGGAAACTGGGATAGAGGGGAGGACATCCTATTGGGACTCTAAATGAGAGAAGCATGGCAGAATAGCAAAGTAGAAGAATCCAGAGGGTCCTAGAAACCTACTAGTAGAACATTATGATAGGCAGATTTGGGCCCAGGGGTCCTGCTCAAACTAAGGCACCAGCCAAGGACAATACAGGCATTAAACTTTCCGCCCCTACCCAGATCTAGCCAACGATCAGAACATTCTCCACAGTTGAGTGGAGAGTGGGATATGACTTTCTCACGTACTCTGGTGCCTCACATTTGACCATGTCCCCTGGAGGGGGAGACCTGGTGGCACTCAGAGGAAGGACAGCAGGTTGCCCAAGAAGGGACTTGATACCCTATGAGCATATACAGGGGGAGGTAATCCCCCTCAAGAACAGTCATAGGGGAGGGGAATAATCGGAAAAAGGGAGGGAGGGAAGAATGGGAGGATACAAGGGACTGGATAAACATTGAGATGTAACAAGAATAAATTAATAATAATAATAAAAAAGAATTAACCAGGGGGGAGGGAAAGAACTAGGCAAGGGACAGGACACTTTCATAAGGTCCTCTCAAATGCTAATTAGAGTCACATGATTTTACTTGTCAGTAAGTTCATACTTTAGTCAAGTGTATGTGTTTACATGCTCATGTGTGTGTGTGTATGTGTGTGTGTGTGTGTGAGAGAGAGAGAGAGAGAGAGAGAGAGAGAGAGAGAGAGAGAGAGAGAGAGAGAGAGAGAGAGCAGAGAGAGAGAAGCAGAGAGAGAGAGGACAGAGATAGAGGGAGAGAGAGAGACAGAGAGAGACAGAGACGAGAGAGAGAGAGGAGAGAGAGAGGGAGAGGAGAGGAGGAGAGCGAGAGAGAGAGGAGAGAGAAGAGAGGAGAGAGAGGGAGGAGGAGGAAGAGAGGAGAGAGAGAGAGATTATTTTGGTATGTGCCTGAAGTTTGTGTCAGGAATCTTTATCAAATACATCCTACTTTGATTTTCAAGACAGACTCTTTCACTGAGTACAATGATTGCTGGTTCAGAGAGACTGTGCCATGCATGTCCCAGAACTCCTACTGTAACCACATGCACTGAAAACAGGCACACAACTTCAGTCACAGTTTTGTGTGACCACTGAAAATATGAACTGACCTTATATAGTAACCTAATGGTTATATAGTAAGCCCTTTATAGACTGAGCCACCTTCTCAGCCCTATATTTTGGGTTCTTCTTAATGAATGACAATTAAAATGATGTGTTAAAATGTCTAAGTAATAAATAAATACTTTAAAAATCAATTATGTACACTATAAAGGGTAACTAGAAATATATAGAGAATTTATGAAGAATTAATAGGAAATAATGCACAGAGATATGACACTTTAAAGATATTGAACTATAAGTTTAAGGAAATTATTGTTTCCTTATACTGTTTCTAGAAGGAGCAGTCAGAAATGAGGCAAACTCAGGCTGATTTAATATTTTCAGTACAATGTTCAAGAACAGCGAACAATGGAGACCTTTGTAGTTATGGAGACAGAGGGACCCCCAACTATGCTTATGGTTTAGAGTCACTGGTTAAGCATACATAAGCATTGGTAAATCTTGCTAAGCATTCTTCATTGCTGTTGAGACTGCTGGTTTTTATTGACCTTCTTTTTTAAAAAATTAATTTATTTTACTTTTTATATATACATTTATATTACTATACATATATAAAATAAACTACATATAGCAAGAAGAACCACAAAACAACCAGGAATTATACTAATTCTACATTCATAGTGTATTTGGCAATCTTGAAGAGAACAGTTTCCTATCTTGGTGAGTCTAAAATCCTGAACGTAAATCAATTATCTATCATATCTCATCTCTCTCAACTTAAAACATCTATCTAGACCTGAAAACATCTTAACTCCTAAACAACTAAGTTTAACTGTAAAACTAAACTATTTGGTCTTCAACCCCATCAGAGACTTGAGAAGGAATAAAATAAATTATCTGAGTAAACAGGAAGTGCAAGTTACCAGCTTCCAAAGTGAAAAAAAATGACAGAGGAAGCTTGCTGTCAGAACAGCCATCCAAAACTCTCTATACCTTTGGAGCACCATCTTCAGCCTTCTGGCTCCGTATATCTGACAGACATACTTGTGAGGGAGGAACTATTGAGGACTTGTTTAACTTATGTTGGGGGAGTTTGGCTATTGATTCTGACTGCATCCAAGCTTGCCTATTTTTAGGCAGAATTCTGTCTGTAGCTGAAATGAGGACATTTTGCCCAGTGGTTATAAGTTACTATTGGTCTTATCTAGAGACTCAGGGATGTCTGTCTTTTCTTTTATCTTTCTTTCTTAGGTTTGAAGATAGTAGTAGAAAAGAAAGAAGTGGGAATATAGAAATATATAGAGTTGATGGGACAAAAGTAGACTATTGGGTCTATTCTTCAACATAATGCCTAAATTGTTGCTTATAACAACAATTTATTTTAAATTCAGTGATATAAAGTTTTGTATATTGATTCAGAATAAGTTTAATTTTGATACATTGGTATAAAATTCAAATTGAAGATTATTCTTCACACACATTATATATATTTCTACTCTAATATGATGTATTGTACCCATACAACTCAAGTAGACTATAAGGTTTACTTCCAATACTTAGAAAGTGCTATTGCAGGCTGTTTAGTATAGTAAATTATACAAGTTAATTGTTAGTTGATCAAATCATGATCATGTCAATTACTGGTCTATGTTTATCACAAGAATATACATGCTAGGTGTAACAAATAGATATTCTATAGATAGATAAGGTAAAATAGTTAGATAAGGTCTTCAAAACCCTCAGAGTCCTACAGAAAAGGGCATTTAAAGATGTTTTTATTGTTTTAAGGATTCTTTGACAAGACAGGTAACTCCTGGCAACACCAGCCTACCTCAAAGAAAATGATGAGCATCAAAGAACCTCCTTATGGAGATGGCTTCAAATGTAGTATTGAGCTTTCTTAAAGTTTTATCATAAGTGTTATATTTTTTTCCTGTGAAAACACACACACACACACACACACACACACACACACACACACACACAGTAGGCCATTCAGGCCTTTGAATGACAGCAGGTAAGCTCTTTTGTAAGCCTTGCAGTTGGGAACAGGTCAGTGTCAGCTCAATAGGCTCCTCTTTTTTTATTTAATATTTTTTATTTAATTTTAATTTTTATGTGCATTGGTGTGAGGGTGTCAGATCTTGGAGTTACAGACAGTTGTAAGCTGCCATATGGGTGCTGGGAATTGAACCCAGGTCCTTTGGAAGAGCAGGCAGTGCTCTTAACCACCGAGCCATCTCTCTAGCCCCATAGGCTCTTCTTTTGCAACCAACTGTATTATCCTGTTAGTGGCTCAGTACTAATCACTCTTAGAATATGACAGCTGCAAAAACTTTTGCCACCAAAGCAACAACTACTGTCCCAGAAGGCAGAGCCAGTCCAGGTTACCCCAGACCACCTACCTAACCTTGGTAGGTGAGGGCCAGACTGAGCAACCTTTGAGAAACTTTAGATGGTTCTGTAGCCATTCTCCCTACAAAACAGGAGGGGCCCTGCCTCCAGTGATTCAGCAAGATTTGAGTGATTGGTGATAAGATGTGGGAGTTATTCTTATGTTAGGTTTATGACTGTCTCCATGTGTTATCTGTGATTGGTGAATCAAGAAGCTGTATTGTGATTGGTGCAAATACAATTCTTCCTTCATATGCCACACTTATGCCATCTTCTTATCACTACATAGCTATTTGCTCATTTTGCAAGTTACAACTTTAAAGATGTGCTCCTGTGTTTAGCCACGGTGTTGCAATATCAGCCTCAACAAAAATCTGCTCTTGAATGGTATTTACTTGTTTATTATTTTTGCTAACAGTAGGTCTGGCTGACTGGTGACAAAAGACGACCAGCAAGAAGGCAGTTGGAGAATTCGTTAGAACAACTGGGGACAGACACAATGGGGAAAAATGGAAATTGAGATCGCATAGCGTGTTGGAAATAAAGAGAACTTAGAAAGCCAAGACTGCAGAAGGCAGGGAGTGACAGGTATAGTGGGAAGAATTCTGAGAGCAACAACACAGGTGCTGTGAAGGCCAAGGGTTGTGACACCCAAGGCTTATCGGTTCTCACTAACTGCTGCTAGCTGCTCTGTCAAAAGCTGCTACTCACAGCCAGAGATCTTGCTAGCTAGCTGTGGACTCTCGGGCTCACTTGAAATTCATAGTAATATGTTTCTGATCTGATTACCCACTGTATGGATTCTAAGATTGTGGGCCATAGTTTGTAGTTTCCAGGTGTTGGAGCTCTGATGCCTCTGGGTTTGTTAGCCCAGCCTGCAAACCTGCATCACTCATTGGCCAAGGAATTTCAATACTAAAAAAACTATTATGCATCTAATAAGGATTTAATCAGCTAGAGTAAACGGTCCTCAGCTAGCTGCTTGAAACATTACAAGGAGTTATTCTTTCCTAGTAATTTTCACTCAGTCTAATGGGCATTATACATAATCACGTATAAGGATAATAGTGACAAAAATTTCAATATGCAAAAGCCCATGAAATATGTCTTCTATAAACTATTCTGAAAATATTCCCGGTGAATATTCTTGCCTTATTGCATATAGATAAATAGGGAAGCTATTTTTTAAATTAAAATGCAGTGTGCAGGAACCTACATTTCTACCTAGTAAGGTTGTTTTTTAAAAAAGCATATCACTGAAAAGATACACTAAGACAGTAATACTTATCAGCTAACAAGACTTAGCACAGAACCAGTAAACAAATGAAAATGAAATCATAAGCAATTAATTTTTAAACATCCTTCCTGAAAACAAAAGAAACAAAGGAGAATGTAAGTGAAATCAATTAGGAAAAGTATGTTAATACAGGAATTTTGCAATTAAGAAAAATGACCAGATAAATGATGACTAATTTGGAAGCAGTATATATGCATGCAAACCTCTGATGTAGGGAGAAAACAATGACAAATATTTATGTACATGAGTAATACACTATTTTGAAACTATGAAAACCCAAACTTACAAACCAAAATGGCAGGCTGTATTGTTCCAAGTGAAAAATGACCAAGGAAGGTTAAAAATAAGACACAATGCAGGCAAGTTATTCATCTTCTAACATAAAAGAACAAATTACTAGGCAACCAGATAAAATTATGGAGCAGCCAAGCATATAAATCATATCAGGGTATACTTCCCTGGAACTTCTAATATGAGCAGACAGTGCCTGAGGAGTATGACAAGAAGGAAAATGGGCCGAAGACCTCTCCTGTCTCACCAATTGCTACCACATGTATGAAGGTGCTAACAAAGTTACTTTTGAGTGATTTTTGAAATATATTACTTTTTATTCATTCATTCAAGCTTTACTTTATACCTCTCACAAATTAAAAATAGAATAATTATAAAACTAAATATGTGTTAGTTTGGCACATTGGTTGTCTCTAGCATGACCTTCACTCTTTCTGATTCTTTCTTTCACTGGCCTTCTCTTCCCTTCCTCAGTCCTCTCCTGCTTCTGTCTCCACCACTCCCTCCTTTGGTATGTGTGTATATAAACTAAGAAATCATAATAGCAAAAATAAAATTATGTAGTTATCACATCTAACTTAAGCAGAGTAGCTCCATCTTTTTAAATTCCCAGTATTTATTAAATATTTCTGATGTGATATGATACCATATTATGTAAGCATTGGAAGGAGGGGCCTATAAAATCCACATCCAAAGGCAGCTTACAGGAAAAAGTGTTGACTTATTGAGAAAGGGTTTACTTGGCTCTCAGTTCTAGGTTATAGGTTATCATCTATCAAGGCAGCAGGAACTTGAAACAACTACTCACGTCATATCCATAGGCAAGAAACAGAAAGGAAAGGGTGAATACACATTTGCTAGTGCTCAGTCAACTTCTGCATGCAGGCATATGTCGGAACTCCCTGCCCAGGTACCCATGACAGGAGGTGGGCACGTACATCTGAACAGACGTAGTCAAGGTAATCCAGCAAAGATATAGCCACAGCCCGACCGAATCTAGGAGATCCTTGCCCAGAGATTCTAGACTGTCAGGCTGACAACTAAAACCAACCACTGGAAGTCTAATTCACATTTATCCTCTGCTATTGGTGACTTTTGTTTGCATAGGTTCCTCTAGAAACGGAATCTCCTTGCTTTTTACGTTAACTTTACTCCTGACAGTATTTATTTTTGAAACATTCATGACAATTTACTAATGTATTTACCTCAGATCTCTTTATCTTGTTTTGTCAACTGAAAGTTGCTTAATCTGCTTCTTTATCCAGTCTATTTTTTATAGACGAGAGAGCAGGTTTAGAGGCTTACCACACTTTTGACCCTGTGCACACCTAGGGAACACTTTCCTTACATGCTCGTTATGAAGGATTTCCTGAAAGACAACCCTTAGCTTATCAAGGTAAGATAGGAAAAATTACCGCTTATAGAAAAAGGAAAGACTTGACCTAACAGAGAGGATAAGCCATTATCCCATTCATATGGCAGTTAGGGACCCAAGTTGGAGGGACATTTTATTTCAGCTTGTTGAGAACTGACTGGGACGCAGTAGTGTGGGCACAGCAGTGACTGTATCATAGTCCTGTGTGTTCTAGTTGCTCTTCAAGGATAAGTCTGGTGCATCTATAATCTGAGGTCCTGGAAGAATTTGTAATGAAGAGCAAGAAATCTCTTTAAATAAATGCCCTGAAATGCAATAGGAATCATTGCAGTTCCTACTTCAGGAGTTTGAGGTTGCAAAATCATATCGACCTCTCACACAACTGGAAAATTTAGCTTATGGTTCGTCATCATGAGCCCAGATAAAACAAAAACAGCTCATCAAAACTGAATTTGTTTATTTTTATTTAATTAATTTCTTCAGATTACATCTCAACTGTTATGCCATCACTTGTATCCTCCTGTGCCTCCCCCCCTCCCTCCCACTTTCACCCTATTCCCTTCGCCTAGGTCTAAGACCTAGGGGGACCTACTCCCCCACTATATAGTCATAGGCTATCAAGTCTTATCTTGGTAGCCTGCTTCTTCTTTCACTGAGTGTCACCAGGCGTCCACACCGTGGGGAAGTGGTCAAATATGGGGCACCAGAGTTCATGTCAAAGTCAGTCCTCGCTCTCCAATCAACTGTGGAGAATGTCCTGTCCATTAGCTAGATCTGAGAAGGGGATCAGTGTTTACTGCAAGTATTGTGAAACTGAATTTGTTAATACTGAAAAGAAAGATATTATAGGTGCACTCATGTGAATCCATTCTACAATTTAATCGAACTAGTAACACAAAAGTAAGTGGGAGCATGAAAAAAATTAGGATACATGGGTTTGATGAACTTAAATATGAAAATAAATTTAGAAGGAGGGAGAACAGAAGGCACGATGTAGAGTAGATGTTCATATTTATTTATTGCTATTAAATGGAGATTAAAGGGAACAGTTTAGGATGACTAATTCAGAAATAGATGTGCATATGGCTCCTGATTTGATACGATTTTTTTTAAGTGTGTGATGCTTCAATATGCATGCAGTACAGATTGTTCTTCAAATTTTGACTTTTTTCCTAGCCGTGTATAGATAGGGCAATGTACTCTTGTGATGTAGGGCAGTGTCAGTGAGCTGCATCTCCTGGCTAGTCATTCAGTCATAAATATAAACAATCAGTACTCTCCAGTGTACTGTGTGGCTAAGTTGTAATGTTTGGTGGGCGTGATACTTAGCTTTAATACCCAATTTGACACAATCTGGAATAATATAGCCAGAAAGTCTCTTCAAAGGATTTTGTCAATCAGTTTGGTCTCTGGACATGTCTATGGGGAAATTGTCTTAGTTAAATTAATTGATGTGGGAAGATCCTGTCCACTGTGGGTGGCAGCATCCACTCAGCAGGGGCATCTCAAACTGTATAAGAATGGAAAAATCAATCCAATACAAACTAAAAAGCAAGTTTACATGAATCATTTCTTTCCACTTTTGGCTGTGCATGTGACAGGAGGAGCTGCTACAAATTTTGCCTCTTTGACTTCCTTGAAAAAATGGACTGAAACCTGAAATTGTGATTCAAAATAATCCCTTTCTTTTTTAAATATATATTTTATTAATTTATTCATATTACATCTCAATTGTTATCTCATTCTTTGTATCCTCCCATTCCTCCCTCCCTCCCATTTCCTCTTACTCCCCTCCTCTATGACTGTGACTGAGGGGGACCTCTTCCTCCTGTATATGCTCATAGGGTATCAAGTCTCTTCTTGGTAGCCTGCTATTCTTCCTCTGAGTGTCACCAGACTTCCCCATCCAGGAGATGTGGTCAAATATGAGGCACCAGAGTTCATGTCAAAGTAAGTCCGCACTCTCCACTCAACTGTGGAGAATGTCCTGGCTAGATCTGGGTAGGGGTTCAAAGTTTACTGCATGTATTGTTCTTGGCTGGTGCCATAGTTTGAGCAGGACCCCTGGGCCCAGATCTGCCCATCATAATGTTCTTCTTGTAGGTTTCTAGGACCCTCTGGATCCTTTTATTTCCCCATTCTCCCATGCTTCTGTCCACTAATAATCTCTTTCTTACTGAGTTTTTAAAAATGTATTTTAATCATTGCAACAGAAATGCAACTAGAAAAAAGGAATGTACATATTAAAGAGACATGATATTTATATCATCTTTGGCTTGTGATGGCTTATCTTATCATAACTGAATTTTATGGTGAGTGGCACCTGGAGAACTATATTTACAGTAACATAAAGATTGCTTACCATTGAATAAAAGTTAAGGATAATAGCAAGAAGAAAGGGGGAAAGAAATATGATTATAATTTATTTGTTAAGTAATTTTTCATTTTTATATATACATTTATATTATTACACATAAACTACACACAGCAAGAAGAACCACAAAACAGTCCGAAATTATATGAATGTTACATTCATAGTGTTTTGAATATTTGTATTTGGTAACCTTGAAGAAAACATATTTCCTATCTTGGTGAGTCTAAAATCTGAATGTAAATAATTATCTATCATATTTCATCTTTGTCAACTTAAAAACCTATCTAGACCTGAAAACATATTAAACCAAAAACAACTAAGCTTAACTGTAAAACTGGACTATCTGGACTTCAACTCCACCAGAGACTTGAGAAGGGGTGAAATTACTTATCTGAGTAAATAGGAAGTGCAGGTTAGCAGCTTCCAAAATGAGAAAATGACTGAGACAGTTTGTGCTGACGTCACCCAAAACTCTCTTTAATGTTGGAGCATCATCTCAGCATTCTGGCCCAGTATATCTGACAGAATATTTGTGAGACAGGAACTATTGAGGACTTGCTTACCCTGCTTTGGCAAAATTTGCCCATCAACTCTGCCTGCACCCAAAATTGTCCAATAAATATCTATGTTGCCTAACAAAATGAACTGCTACTTATATAAGAAAAATATATGTCCTATGTATAAGAATAAACACTAGAATACAAATTCAAACTGTTGAAGATGACATGGGGAATTTTGTGTTGTTTCACTAACAAAATCTAATTAGAAAAGACAACAACAAAAGTAGTACAGAATAAAGTCACAATGAAAACCAAGTGAACTTGCCAATAAGGATGGGTTTTCAAAACAAAACTGAGTCATGCTGCTTACAACAGAATTTAGAAAAATTGAAAAATAAAAATGTGAACAAAGCTATACTGGGTGAATGCAAAGATAACAAAGGGAATGCATGATTTTTCTGTTCAGCACAAACACAGGCCTTTATAAGTTAATTGAGGGTCCTTGGAGATGAATCAAGTCAGGAGAGAGCCTGCTTTCAAGCATGCAGGACTGAGTTTATAGCCCCATGTAATTATGGGCAGACATGTAATTCACACGCAAGGTTGGTGGCAAGAGGACTGACAATGGTAGGTCCCTGAAACTGATCGGTCAACCAGCCCAGACAATTGATGAACTGCAACATCACTGAAAGATCCTATGTCAAAAAATTAACTGAAGAGATTGAGTGTGAGATAGGCACTTGATACCTAGCTCCAGTCTCCAAATGCAAACCTACATGTGCACAAGAATGTACATGCATGCACACACATGTATAACTACAAATTCACTTAGATGTACTACACATAACCATACACACATTCATACGTGCACAAATAATTGGTATGAAATTATTGATGCCCTGGGTGTACATGTAGCAGTTGAGATACATAACAATGATATGTAAATATGAGTAAGCAGTCCTAGTATCTTAATGCATAAAAGATACAGGACTAACAACAGGAAACGCTTAGGTGGCGTGAGCAGCACAACATTTCATAGACTTCAGTTGATGGCAGATGCGGACAAAAACTACATACAGACATTAGTGACTCAAGTGCATAATTAATATTTGAAACACACTATATTTTACACATAAAAGCTGTTAAAAAACACTCATGAAACAATTTAAAGAGTCACAGAATGCATTAGGAAAAATAGAAAAATCATATTGAACAAGAAAAGTACAATTAAATTTCACTATATATGTAGAAGTACAAGTTCCTTGTTAATCAGCAATACATTGTGGTAATTTATGTACAGAGGCCAAATAATATTGTAGAAATGATAGGTCAATGACTAAAACAGATTTAAGGAGAAACGTATCATTTCTACATATGTCTTAAAAGTATCAGAAAAAAAAGTATTAGCCACGAGGTCTTTATGTTGTCCAGGAGGCCTTTTACACACTGTCCTCTCTTCAGCTCTTTCTTCCTGACTTATGCTAAGACTGTACAGCTAAGATGATGTACATGTGGAGGTCAGAGAGATGTCCAACCTCCCTCTTCTACCATGTGAAACCTTGGGATGAAACCCAGATCTTCTACTTAGCAGCAAATGCTCTTACCTGCTGAGCCATCCTACAGCCATTAATACTCTCTTTGTTGTGCACTCTTAGCATTGCTCAAAAATCAGAAAGAAGGGACTGAAGAGATGACCATGGAGTCCTGAGTTCTGATCTCTAGCATCCTTGTAAAAGTCCAGTGGCATTCGTAGTCGGGGGCTGTCAGACAGAGAGGACTGGTGTACAAGTATCTTTGATTTACTTGAGATAATTGTCATCTTGGAGGCATACCTCCTACACCTGATAACCTAGGCCTAGTCTAGAAGCTTCTAGCTTCTGAACACTCTAGTCTAGGCCTAGAATGTTTTCAGCCTCTGAGATTTACTGCTACATAAACTCACCCTTTCTAGTTCTTTCTGAACTCTGGTTGGCTGGTTCAATTCAGGTGTTTTGGCTCAAACTCTCCAAAATGATTTATTCAATCTGGCTTCTCTCACTGAATTGCTCTCTTGGCCTCAAACTAACTCTAGCAGTCTTTTCTAATCTCCTGGCTCCTTTTCATTCTCCAGCTTGGTCTGTCTTCACCTGTGTCCAGCTTGCTCTCTCTTCAATCTATCTCTTTGTAAAACTCTCCTGGTAAAAACTGACTCCGAATTCCACAAACTTAACTCCCAGAATCTTAGCTCCATGGCAATGACTCACCACTCCCTGACCCAACAAAACTGACTGAACAGCAGTGACTAGAAGTCAGAGATCTGCATGCCTTTGTCTTCTGAGTGCTAGGATTAAAGGTGTGTACCACTACACCTGGACCTAAGCTTTTCTTTACCTGAAACTCGTTTTATTTCAGGCTTGCCTTGTATTCAGAGATGTGCTTGTCTCTGACTTCTGGGATTAAAGACTGATCTGTTTTACACACAGATCACACAGACCTATAAGTTCTTTGGATGTGCTCTTTTGCCAGAGCAGCCACATTCTGAATTAAAATTCCTCTACAGCCCTGGAAATTTGGTGACCAGCTGGTGCAGCTGAAACTGACCTCCAGGTTATGTGTCAGGACACACACACACACACACACACACACACACACACACACACACGAAAGTCATTTACCTACTGTCACTTCTACTGAATAGAGCAAGCAAGCAAAATGACAAACAGCAATCATGGAAGACAAAGCTGCACTGTGATTGTGAGCCACCATGTGGTTGCTGGGAATTGAACTCAGGACCTCTGGAAGAACAGAGAGTGTTCTTATCTGCTGAGCCATTTCTCCAGCCCTTGCAGTGTGATTGTAAATCTTGAAAAACTTAGGATAATCTACTAAGAGCTGTTAGTGGCAGGCGAATAAGGTATTGAAATGCAAATCTATTTGACAATAATTAATATTCCCCACTTAAAAAGTTAGCTAGAGAATATAGTGAGATATTGGACCTTATTTATATTATCAGCAATGAAAGAGAATGCGTAATGTCTAATGCTTTATGGTTGTTGTGAAAACTACTACAGCTGTAGTAGAAACAAAATCAATTGTTTAAGTCAGTTCTGTGACGGTATGGATGACAAAAGTCCAGCATGGTTTCCACTGAACAAAAAATAAACTATCAGCCAGACTGTGTTCTTTCTCTGACTTCTGGGAGAATCATGTTACCCGACCCTTGAATTTTCTAGAGGCTACTCAGATTTCTTGGTTGATAGCCCCCTTTCTGTATCTTCATAACAGCCCCAAGACCAAGGTGTTTGGGCATTTCTGGGTTTTACATTTACCTTTCTTCATTTGAACTTCTGGTAATTTGTAGCCTGAATATCTCTAGAAAACCCAGATAAAAAACTTTTCATGTCCAAGTCAAGTGACCAGAAATTTCAATTTCATCAGCAACTTAGCTTTCATTTTTATGTTGTCTAAGATATTTACAGCCTCTGATTAAGGTGTGAACTTTTTAGTAAAGTGAGAAATTATTTTTCATTGACAGATAATAGGAACTTTAATAATTATAAGTGGGATATTTGTTATAAAAATTTTCAGATTCTTTAGAAAGCCATAAAGGAACTCCTAAACCAGTAAGAAGGCACCCACATTTTGCAAGCTCTTGGATTTTACAAAAGAGCAAAAACATATAAATTATCCCTAAAATGATCCATATATAATTAGGATATGATTCCAACTATAAAAAAGCAATAATCTTAAGCAGAGAAGTGGCTTATAAATTATATACAGAAACTAGAGAACAAGCAAGAGTAACCAAGAACCTTCTGATAGTAAAGAATAGTGCTGGTGTGGGCATATTAGGACATTCCCACAATCAAAGCAGTACTCATGATCAAAGAAATTTACGGGTAGAAACACATAAAATTCAGGAAAAGGCTCAAATGCATATGGGGATTAAGAAAATATTAAAATGACTTTTTTGTATCAAGACATTGTTTATTAAAACCAATTTTTATTGATATTTTGATAATGGTAGAACTAACATAAACATTTTTCTCTGCCTCATCAAATGGCTGAGAAACACTTAAAGAAATGCTCAACCTCCTTAGTCATCAGGGAAATGCAAATCAAAACAACTCTGAGATTCCATCTTACACCCATCAGAATGGCTAAGATCAAAAATTCAAGTGACACCACATGCTGGCGAGGATGTGGGGAGAGAGGAGCACTCATTCATTGCTGGTGGGAACGCAAACTAGTACAGCCAAATGGCAATAGTGTGAGAATTCAGGAAATCTCTCACATTTATTTTTCTCCTTCACAGATTTATTTTCCTACCTCAAGGCTTCTATCATTTTCATCATCTCAGATTTAAACTCCTCTTACGCTTTGTGCGTGTTAGTATCTCCAGGGCTTGCTGTTGCTGGATCACTGGTTTCTGGTGGTGTCAAATGGCTCTGAGTTTTGTTGGTTGTGTTCTTTGGCTGGCCTCTAGCCATTTCGTTGTCTCTTCTGTTAGCAACTCTGGTGTTTCCTTCACTGGGGTTTCTCTATGTGTCCCTCATGGGCCAGGCAGGACGGGAGTTAGACAAAGAGAGCTCCAAGCCAAAGAGTGTATGCTAGTGCTCCCCACAAGCCTTCTCAGGATTGTGGACAATGAGTGTTGGAGCCTGCATCCATCTCAGCTCTACTGCATTCTCTGTCTGTGTCCAAGGTGGGTCAGGCAGGATAGGAGCAGGATGAGAGAGCTCCAATCCAAAAGCTGCTCAGATGCCCCTCAGGATAATGTAGGTTGTGGCCCATGCCTGACTCACACATGTCTGTTCACCCTCTGTGTCCCAGATAGGCCCAACCGGGAATCAGGGGGCAGGTGGAGACCTAGGTATGCTTTTTGTATTCCTGATATTGCAAAGACTTTTAACTTGAAGGGTTGTATCATTTGGTCAAAGGCTTTTCAACCTCTGAGGAGATGATCATATGTTTTTTCCTTTCAGTTTGTTTATATGGTGGATTACATTAATAGATTTTTTTAAAAAAATTTTGAGCCATACCTGCATCCCTGGGATGAAGCCTACTTGATCATGGTAGATGATGTATTTGATATGTTCTTGGGTTTGGTTGGCGAGTATTTTATTGAATATTTTTGCATCAATGTTCATAAGAGAGATTGGTCTGAAATTTTCTTTATTTTTTGGTACTTTGTGTAGTCTAGGTATCAGGGTGACTGTGGCCTCACAGAATGATTTCTGTGGTGTTCCTTATATTTCTATTTTGTGGAATAGTTAGAGGAGTGTTGCTATTAGCTCTTGTTCAAATGTCTGGTAGATTTTGGCATTGAAACCATCTGGCCTTTGGCTTTGTTTGTTTGTTTGTTTGTTTGTGGGATTTATAATGACTGCTTCTATTTTCTTAGGGGCTTTAGGCCTAGTTAAATTTGTTTACCTTATCTTTGTTAAACTTTGGTAAGTGGAATCTATCAAGAAAATCATCCATTTCAATGAGATTTTTTCCAGTTTTTTTCACAGTTCAAGCTTTTGAAATAAGACCTAGAGATTTTTTTTTTATTTCCTCAATGTCTGTTGCAGTATCCCCCTTTTCATTTCTGATTATGTCTATTGTCTCTCTGCCTTTTAGTTAGTTTGGCTAAGGCTTTGTCTATCTTTTTTGTTTTCTCAAAGAACTAGCTCTTGATTTCATTGATTTTTTGTATTGTTCTCTTTGTTTCTAACTTGTTGATTTCAGCCGTGTGCTTGACTATTTACAGCTGTCTATTCCTCTTGCATGTTTGTTTCTTTTTGTTCTGGAGCTTTCAGATGTGTTGTTAAATTGCTGGTATAAGATCTCTCGTATTTATTTATGAAGGCACTCAGTGCTATGAAATTTCTTCTTAGCACTCCATTTATTGTGCCTCATAAATTGAGTATGTTGCTCCTTCATTTTCATTGAATTTATTAATTACTTATTTATTTACTTATTTAATTATTCCATGACCCTGGGGTCATTGAGTAGAGAGCTTTTTAGTTTTCATGAGTTTGTAGGCTTTCTGTTCTTTCTGTTGTTGTTGAAGTCCCACTTTAATACATGGTGATCTCATAAGATACAAGGAATCATTTCAGTTTTCTTGCATCTACTGAGACTTGCTCTGTGACCAACGATATGGTCTATTTTAGAGAAGGTTCGGTGAGGTAGGTGCTAAGAAGAAGGTATATTGTTTTGTGTTTGGGTGAAATGTTCTGTAGCAATCTGTTAGGTCCATTTGATTCATGACATCAGCTAGTTTATTTCTGTGTTTAGTTTCTGTCTCAATGACCAGTTCATTTGTGCGAGTGAGTGTTGAATTCCCTACTATTAATGGGTGAAGCTCCATGTGTGATTCATGCTTTAGCATTTTTTTTTTTACAAATGTGGTTGCCCTTTTATTTGGGGGCATAGATGGTCAGTATTAAGATGTCATCTTGGTGGATTTTTTCTTTGATGACTATGAAGTATCTTTCCCCATATCTTTTGATTAATTTGGTATGAAGTCTATTTTACTAGATATTAGAATGGCTACCCCAGCCTGCTTTTGTCTCTATTTGCTTACAGAACCTTTTTATAGACTTTTACTTTGAGGTGTGTTTGCTGATGAGGTATATTTATTGCATATAGCACAATGACAGATCCTGTTTATGCATTCATTCTGTTAGCCTGTGTCTTTTTATTTAGGAATTGAGTCCATTGAAGTTGAGAGATACTAGTAACCCATGATTGTTAATTCCTGTTATTTTGATATTTGTAATGTGTGTGTGTGTGTGTGTGTGTGTGTGTGTGTGTGTGTGTGTGTTTACATACTTTTGGTTTTGATGCTGTGGAATTACATGTTTCCTGTATTTCTTGGGTGTAGTCAATCTCCTTGTGTTGGAGTTTTCCCTCTAGTATTTGTGGGGATGGATTTGTAGATAGATATTGCCTAATTTGGTTTTGTCATGCAATATCTTGTTTACTTTATGTATGCTGATTGCAAGTTTTTCTGGGTAAAGTTGTCTGGGCTGATATATGTGGTCCATTAGAATTTGCAGGACACTTTCTTAGGCCCTTCTGGGTTTTGGAGCCTCTTTTGAGAAGCCAGGCACCATTCTGATAGATCTGGCTTTACATACCACTTGACATTTTTCCCTTGCAGTGTTTGACATTCTATCTTTGTTCTGTACATTTAGTGTTTTGAATATTATGTAGCTGGAGTCATTTCTTTTCTGTTCTAATTTATTTTGTGTTATGTAAGCTTCTGGTATGTTTATAGATATCTCTTTCTTTAGGTTAAGAAAATATTCTCCTATGAGCTGGGAATCTTCTTCTTCTTTTTCTATTATTTTAGGTTTGCCCTTTCCAATGGTATTCCAGATTTCTTGAATGTTTTCTGTCAGAAACTTTTTAGAGCTATATCAATTTTTTTCCTACTGTATCATCTCTGCCTGAGAGTCTCTCTTCTATCTCTTACATCCTGTTGGTGATGCTTGTATCTGTAGTTCCTCTTCTCTTATGTATGTTTTCCATGTCCAAGATTCACTCAATCTGTGTTTTCTTTATTGCTTCTATTTCTACTTTCAGGTCTTGAACTGTTTTATTTATTTTCTTCACCTGCTTGATTGCATTTTTCTGTATTTCTTTTTTTTTTTTTTTTTTTTTTTTTTTTTTTTCTTCTTTTTTTTTTTTTTTTTTTTTTTTTTTCTCTTCTGTATTTCTCTAAGGGTTTATTTTTTCCCTCATTAAAAGCCTCTATCATCTTTATGATATTGGCTGTTGTTTGTATTCTTATACTTTCCCTGAGTCATCTTGGTTCTGGGGTTATTATAGGTTTAGGTGTTGATTTTTAAATTTATCTTTCTTGGGTGGGTGATTTTTTGGGGGGGATATTTTCCCCTTGTTTCTACTTCCTATTGTTCTTTTGGCTTGAGTGGGTTGGGGTTGCAGTGACTGGTGAGTCTTCAGGTTCTGTGGATGCTCTGCTGAGATTCTTGTGGCCACATGACCTCTGGGTTATTGGGTGCCAACATTGCCTCTGGGCCTCTAGAATCAGTGTAGTTTCCATTAAAACAGAGGTCTTCTGCTAAAAATATGGGGTGGACTTTGGAACCCAGGATGGACTATAGTTTATGGCTGTTGTGTGTGCTTTTGGAGGAGCTGATAGGTATATGGCATAGAGTAGGATCTCACCTGTGGTCCCTGGTGCAAGTGTCACTTCTGGGAAGGCAGGTGGAGTAGCAGGTTAGAAAATGGAGCCCAGGGGATGGGGTGCATGTGTGGACAGTTGGGCTTACTCTAAGGTGAGTTGGTAGGCATAGGTAATAGAGCTGGGTCTTACCTAATGCTGGTATGGTGGAGAGTATTTTTAAAAATGATTTTAGGGACACCTTATAAAAAAGAAAAATATAATTGTACTTTTTATTTAATTATTTAGATTACAACTCAATTGTTATCCCATCACTTGTATCCTCCCATTCTTCCCTCCCTCTTGCTTTCACCCTATTCCTGTCCCCTAGGTCTATGACTGAGGGAGTCTTCCTCCCCCACTATATGGTCATAGGCTATCAAGTCTCATCTTGGTACCCTGCTTATTATTTCTTTGAGTGCCACGAGGCTTCCCCACCAAGGACAAGTGGTCAAATATGGGGCATCAGAGTTCATGTCAGAGTCAGTCCCCACTCTCCACATAACTGTGGAGAATGTCCTGTCCATTGGCTCGATCAGAGTAGGGGTTCAATGTTTACTACTTGTATTGTCCTTGGTTAGTTCAATAGTTTGAGCAAATCCCCCTTGGGCCCTGATCCACCTGTCATGATGCTCTTCTTGTAGGTTTCTAGGGCCCTCTGGGTCCTTCTATTTCCCCATTCTCCTATATTTCTCTTACCTAAAGTACCAGTACAGTGTCTTCACATCTATCTCAATCTCCTGGTAAGTAAAGACTTTCATGGAACATGTGTTCTGGGTTAGTGCCCAATTATAAGCGAGCATATACCATGTGAGTCTTTCTACTTCTGGGTTAACTCACTCATTATGGTCATTTATAGTTTCGTCCATTTGTCCACAATTTGTGGGATTTCCTTGATTTTAATAGCTGAGTAGTATTTCATAGTGTAAATGTACCACAGTTTCTTTATCCATTCTTCTACTGAGGGACATTTAGGCTGTTTCCACGTTCTGGCTGTTATGAATAAAGCTGCTATGAACATGTTTGAACATATGTCCTTGTTGTGTAGTGGAGCATTTTCTGGGTATATTCCAAGGAGTGGAATAGCTGGGTCTTAAGGAAGCCCTATTCCCAGTTTTCTGAGAAAGCGCCAGATAGATTTCCAAAGTGGTTGTACAAGTTTGCATCCCCACCAGCAATGAAGGAGTGTTCTTCTTTCTCCACATCCTTGCCAGAACATGGTGTCACTTGAATTTTTGATCTTAGATATTCTAACAGGTGTAAGATGGAATCTCAGTGTTGTTTTGATTTGCATTTCTCTGATGACTAAAGATGTTGAGTATTTCTTTAAGCGTTTGTCAGAGATTTGATATTCCTCCATTGAGAATTCTCTATTTTGTTCTGAGGGCCATTTCTCAATTGGGTTATTTGGTTTAGAGGTGTTTAATTTCTTGAGTTCTTTATATATTTTGAATATTAGAATTTTGTCTGTTGTAGGGTTGGTGAAGATCTTTTCCCAGTCTGTAGGCTGTCACTTTGTTCTACTGACAGTGTCTCCTGCCTTACAGGAGCTTCTCAGCCTCATGAGGTCCCATTTATTAATTCTTGACCTTAAGGCCAGGGCTATTGGTGTTCTGCTCAGGAAGTTGTCTCCTGTGCCAATGTATTCCAGGGTCTTCCCCACTTTTTCTTTGAACCAATTTAGTGTCTCTGTTTTTTTTTTAAACTTCTTTCTTTTCAACTTTATTTATTTTTTTACATTTTTATTTTTTATTATTATTTATTTTATTAATTTATTCAAATTACAACTTAATTGTTATTCCTTCATTTGTATCCTCCCATTCGTCCTTCTCTCCCTCCCACTTTCACCCTATTCACCTCCAATAGGTCTAAGACCAAGGGGGACCTCCTTCCCTGCTATATGGTCAAGTCTCATCTTGGTAGCCTGCTTATTCTTTCCTTGAGGGTCATCAGGCCTCCCCACCAAGGGAGGGTGGTTTATGTTGAGGTCTTTAATCCATATGGACTTGAGTTTTGTTCATGGTGACACATATGGGTCTAATGGCAATTTTCTACATGTAGACATCCAGTTAGACAAGCACCATTGTTGAAGATGCTATCCTTTTTCCATTGAATAGATTTGACTTCTTTGTCAAAAATCAAGTGACATATGTGTGTGGATTAATTTCTGGGTCTTCGATTCAATTCCATTGATCAACCAGCCTATTGCTGTGCCAGTACCATGCAGTTTTAATTATTGTTGCTCTATAGTACACCTTGACATTGTGTTTGGAGATTCCTCCAGAGGTTCTTTTATTGTATAGGATTGAATATAATTGGATTTTCACCAAAACTAAATACTTACTTCTAAAGAGAAAATGTACTTCTTATTATATTCTGAACCAAAAATGTAATAAATTGAAAAATAGAATCAAAACATAAGAAACATATAAAGTGAAAGCACTTGCAGCACTTGTGACAGTGTTTTCTGAGAAAGTCATGATGAACCAAACAGTTGACAATTTCAAATAAAAATATTTATACAATAATTATAGTAATGTGATCTTAAATATTTTTTCAGAAATTGTTTTATGTGAATGTGAGAGGCTTTTCAAGAATATGAAAGTTAATATTGAGAATACCATCATTACTAAGGGTTGGAGCAGGTGTAGGAAAGTCAATGATATCTCAATGGTTTTGTTTGTTTGTTTGTTTTTTTTTTTTGGTTTTGTTTTTGTTTTTTGAAACAGGGTTTCTCTGTGTAGCCTTGACTATCCTGGACTCACTTTGTAGACCGGGCTGTCCTCAAACTCACAGCGATCCGCCTGCCTCTGCCTCCCAAGTGCTAGGATTAAAGGCGTGCACCATCACCACCAGGCGATATCTCAATGTTTGAATCACTAGATTTTTTGTTTGTTTGAGAAAGTGTCAAGTAGTGCACCCTGGCCTTGAACAGTGCCCCTGTCTCCATCTGTGGTGTGCTGAGATTATAGGCCTGTGCCACTACACATGGCTGCGAATCATTGGACAAATGAATCTTTATCTCCTTTATCTTACAACTTGTTTTGTATATTGATGTGTTTTCTGGATAATAATCTTACAAACTCATTATCATTTAGATATTATTGGCTTATAATAGCTTACTGGTTTTACTTACTTACCTGTTTTATCTAGTGAAAATAACTCAAGGTGATTTCTATATTTTAAGGAAGATAATGTCTCTTCAGGTCTCTTTTGCCTCTTTGGCAGCAGAAGCAAGATGACAAAAGGAATGTCATCCTTTGGAAAATGGTTTCCTGTGATTCATAGCCACTGCTGTAGCTCTGAGCCCTACTACCTTCAAAAGTTAACCTGTGGCAAATGTGGCTACCCTGCCAGGCACAAGAGAAAGTATAACTGGAATGCCAAGGCTATGTGATGAAACACAACTGTAACTGAGTGGATGAGGCTCCTAAAAATTGTCTTCAGCAGATTCAGACATGGATTCCATGAAGGAACAACATCTAAACCCAAGAGGGAAGCTATTGCAGTGTTCAGTTCATCTTGAGGATTTCAGTCAGTCATAAAATAAATGCTCTGGTTAAAAAAGAAAGAAAGAAAAGAAAAGTAATGTTAAATAATTATTCTTTGGGAAAATCTGAATTTTAAGGACATGGGGTGGTATGTTAGGTGGTGGGGAATAAAATTTAAGGGTTGTTAAATCATGAATTTTACCTAACAATCTACTTAAGATTTTATCAGATCAGAATATCCATAGATCAATGCTTAGCTATATCTTTGGAATACAAACAGTGAAAATGCTGGAGCGCCATATATTGAGCAATTAATTGCCTAGAGAATAAAAGGTTGTTTCTTGCAACTATGTGGCTATGAAACTCCTAAAACAATAAGTTTCTCACTAGAGTGAAGGTCATAGGTTATTCATTAGAAAGCTAATTAGCACAGGAACATACTTTATCTTATAGGCTATTCAGTGGAGATTTTTTTTTGAAACTTTAATAAATCCTCTTTGAAAAGTTTCAAGGTTCCAGGTAATTATTCAAACTTCAAAAACAATGGTTGAAAAATGTGAAATGTCCCCTGAAGATAAATTTAGACTTTAATTGTGTAGTGTGTGTGTGTGTGTGTGTGTGTGTGTGTGTGTGTGTGTGTAGATGAAAGGGTAGCTGTGAATTAACTTGAGCTTAAATGTGAAGGATTCTTAATATGATTAATCTCTGTATACAGATGGGGTAATGTTAAAACATAAGGAAAAATATTAGGGTTCACAATAAATTAGAAAAATCTATTCTTCCTGTTTTCTATTGCTTTCCAATAAGTCCATAAAAATTATTAATCATTTCAATTTCTTTTTAAGTATTTGAAAACCTTTCTGAGATTAGTGTACCAGTAATTATGTAATTTTCCCTTCCTTTTTTCTCACTCAAATTTCTCTCGTGTACCACTCTCTTGCTCTCATTTAAATTCATAGCCTTAAAAAAAATCATTGAGTGTGTGTGTGTGTGTGTGTGTGTGTGTGTGTGTGTGTGTGTTTCTCAATATAGAAACCCAAGCTGCTCAATATTTATGATATTACTTATGTGTACTGATAGTTTTGTATCGTACAACCATTTGGAGTGCTTTTCTTTTCAGGAAGACTCTGTCAACTGCTCTTTGCATTCCAGAGCTGCAATATTAGTGAGACTTCATGAGTGTGGTTTCCCTGAAATTCCTAGGAGAAACAATCAAACAGCAAAATTTCTGTTTCTCTGGGTTTTACACTCTTTTTACCTTCTTTTTGTGCATTGTTCTCTAAGACTTATTGTGAGTGCTGCTGGAGAGGTCGAAGTCTGGTGTATCTAGACAGCCAACTGTGCTCAATCTATTATGATGGACTCTCATTATCATCGGGAGTTCTCTCTTTCATTGATCTGGGACCCTCCAGATCTTTTAAGGAGCATCACATAGCCCTCAGGGAATATTATAGGCCTGACCCTTTCTGGATAGCAAACACTCCTGGGAATTCCAGAAAATATCCTACCCTATGCTAAGGATGTCCTAGCAGCAGGCAAATGATCTTTAGTTGCACATGAAAGTTCTTTCCCCACCCATAGGATAATGAAGTACTTTGTTTTCCTTCTTGTCGTAGGACCCCATGTGACTGTACATAAATGAGGTACTGTACCATTGCATGTAGATTAAGTATCCTGGCACCCTTAGCCTCAGAAAGTCAGACACATTCACCCACAAACCCCTCCCTTCTGTCCAAGGTTTGTAAATAAAGGCTGGCTGTCCTGCTGTCACTCCCATGTACTTGCATCATTTCTCTACCATGACTCTTTCTGAGACTCCATTTATTCTAGGGGAGAACAGCCACTGGACCCCTGGCAAGGATGGCAGAACTGCTTTGGCAGCCATTGGAGGCAGCTCCATGACTGCCTCTAGCTTGGTGCTAACTGTTGGTGAGGTACCCACTGGGTCTCAGGCCTAACCCTGAGCACTATAAGATATGCTCATCTGGAAGCAAGCAGTACCTGTACCTACCCACTGGACTCTGAATACCAACTTGGTAGCAGGAGTTGTATTGTACATATATCTGTAGTTTGATTGAGTGTAGATTTCTCTTATGGTCACTATTTGTTGCAAAGAGAAGCTTCCTTGATGATACATAAGAACTACAATTATCTATTGGTATAAGGAGAGATATTTAGAATGTGGTTAATAAAATCTTTTAAATTTATTTATTTTTCTCCATTCTCAGCATGGAAAACTTTCTTTTTTTTTTTCAGGGATATCAAACCGTCATACCATAGCTGGACATGACAACCTAATAGGAGAGAAAGCTTCCTAAGACAAGAAAAAGAGTTAGAGGTACTCTCATTCCCACTGTTTGGCGTCCCATAATACACCAGGCTATACAACCATAACATATATGGAGACAACCCAGCTCAGACCCATGCAGGCTCCCTGATTTCCACTTCCATCTCTGTAAACCCCTATGAGCCCTGCTTACTTTATTCTGTGGGCTGTGTCCTCCTGGTGTCCTAAGCACTGTTATCTCTCCAGGACCTGTTTTTTATTACTTTATAACTGGACACTATTCTTTTCTTTTGTTTTTCTTTTTGGTTCTTTGAGATAGGGTTTCTTTGTGTAGGCTTGGCTATCCTGGACTTTCTTTGTAGACCAGACTGGCCTCCAACTCATAAGGATCTGCTTGCCTCTGCCTTCCCAAGTACTGGGGAGAACATTTTTCTTGATTTCAGTTTTAAATGTTAACTTTGAGTGAAAATTTATATTGATTTTTCTATGATAATATGTGGCACAGTGACCTGACTAAACTTTTTTTTAGTAATTCTTATCATATTTTAACTCTATTCATTGGGACTTTTTATATGTAATAAATACTGCTATTGATGAAAAGAAATAAATTCTCCATTTCTGACCTGACCCTTTACTACTCTGAGTTACTTTCATTCTCTTTTCTTACCATTTCCTTAAGGCTGTTCACACTCTGTAGTAGTACACAGTTCAATATAATAGTTACCCCCTATCTTTATGTTAACTCTCATTACTGAATTTCCTAATTTAAGACCTTTTTTTACCTTTAATCTAGCTAAGTCTTTATAAACTGTGGTGATCATGGGAAGAATCAACTTTGGGTTTCTTAGGCTTAGTTCTAGAATATTTAGTCTTATGTATTATTTATTTTTACGATAACTTGTGATAAACGAATATTAATCACACTGGTTTCCTTATTGTTTTGTCATTCATCAGTGCTGTTATCTTGAATTTTTTTGTTTACTTCTCTCTTTGGGTTTTCATATTCTTTTCACTTTCTATCTGGTAAGGTAGATGCTTCCACTAACGTTTAGCATTTTTTGTCTGATAGAAACTCATGTGTTTAGTTTTCCTCAGTTTCCTTCCTTATCTGCCACCTCTAGTTTCAATCAGTTGTGTCTTATATTACACTCAGTTCAAAAATTTTGAAATTTATCTTACAATTTCTTCTTATGTTTCTTTATTTTGGCCAAATTGAGTATTTTCCAAATATCTTCTGGTTTTAATTTCTGGCTTAATAAGATTTTGTTCATAAAATGCAGTTTGCATGATTAAATTCTTATAAATTCATCATGAGTTGTTTAATAAGGTGGCATACAATCTATTTTGAAACAAGTATGTATCATTTTCCTGCTGGAAGCAGAATGTTCTGATATCAGTTATGTTAAATTTATTGGTAGTGTCATCTTACTATTGTCTCTTAGAAAAGGGAGGTATTTTTCAGTGAGTGAGAGAAGATGTTTCAGAAAAAGATATCCTGATTGTCATGTCTTTGGGACTAAGAATAACCTGTAAGACTGCTCTGGAATTGTGTGTGTGTGTTTGTATGTGCATGAATGTAAGCCTGTGTGTGAGTGTGTGTGTGTTTGTACATGCATGAATGCAAAACCTGTGTGTGAGTGTGTGTGAGTGTGTGTGTATGCCTGTGTTTGCATGTGGGCATGTGTGGGCATGTTTGTGAGTGTATGCGCACATGTGTGAGTGTAGAACCATGTGCGCAAATGTGCATTGTGTGTGTGTGTGTGTGTGTGTGTGTGTGTGTGTGTATGGGGGCAGAGGAGCAATAGCATACATCTTTCTTGGCTTCTTAATCTGGGATGCAATGTAACTAGGTGTTTTCTATTACAACATGACAGATAGATTCACATCGTATCTCCCTTATGATAATAGAAGAGAATATACCCTCAAACCATGAACCTCAATATTTTTTCTTTCTTCGTCTGCTCTTTCTAGGTAGCTTGTTTTATCAGTGAGCAAAGCAATTGCTAAACTGAAGAACTCTACACACACCTGCAGACTCTTGTATTTCTGCTTGATATTATGTCAGTATGTTTTTATTTTATATTGCTTAGCAGATATTACATAATTGGCTATTGATTTTTTATGTCTGAGTTAGAAGCCTGCCATCCACTTAAATATAAGGACCACTTATCTTTAATGCATGTAGTGACAAGGATAGTCTGAGTTTTCCATCTATGATTTTCTGTTTCTGCTTTGGCTTGAAAATGTGTATATTGCCAAAATATGTACAGTAAACTTACTTATGTTTCTTGGGATATGATTAAGGAAGGGAGTGATTGATTATAACAATGTTGTGGAACTAATACCAAATCTGAAGAGATATATGGTCCTTCTGCCTTTTGAGTACATGAGAGCATGATAGTCAGCCATGTTTGACACACTTGCTATGTCTGAGTCAAGTAAGAAGGCATGATTTTAGAAGTCAAAGGAGCTCTGCAAAGGACAGCATGTATGATGTCACTTTGAGTAAATTTCTGAAACTTCAGAAATATGATGAATAAATACTTGTTCTTTACAAACTACTCAGTCTGAGATACTTTGATAGCCCAGTACAAGTAGATTAAGATGCTCCCATATGATATTTGTCAAGTTTTAATGTTTCTTTCTTCTTTTAACTTAGTTGATTTTTTTGTTATTATTTCAGGTTAATTCTGCTATTAGATTGATCTCTATATTTCTTTATTTATTTCTCATGATTATTATAGAGTTTGCTTCTGTATAAGTGCATATGACATGTAAACATATTTTATGACATTTCTAATTCAAATAATGCATGATATTTTGTCATATAAATATCCCCAAATATATTTATCACTCACCCTATTTGAAATTTCATAATTGTCACATTTTCAGAATATAATACTATTAATTTTGTTTTAAACAACCAGTTATTTTAATTAGTAAATCTTTTCTTAATATTTTATTTATTACTTAATTTATTTTACATTCTGATTCCAGCTTTCATCTCTCTTGTCTACTCCCAGACCCTCCCTCTCATCTCACCTCCCCACCATCTTTCTATCCCTCCTTTCACTCAGAAGGAGTACAGAGGGAGGCCTCCATGGATATCAACCCATCTTGGAATATAAAGTTGTAGTAGGACTAGGCACATCTTCTTCCAGTGAGGCTAGACAAGGCAGCCCAGTTATGGGAAAGGGATTCAAAGGATGCTGATGTAGTGAGAGACAATGCTTGTTCCTGTTGTCAGGAGTTCCACATGAAGAGCAAGCTGCACAACTGTTACATTTGTGCAGAGGGCCCAAGCCTGTCCTATGCTGACTAACATCTTAGTGCTTTCTCACAAGGCAATTATTTGCGGTGTACAAACTGAAGTAGCCCTCATATACCACACCTGGGATTACAACAAAACATGTTTACATATAAACCAAAACTTCCACAAAACATAACAACAGACACCAGGGAAATCCAAGGTCTTGCTTCAAAAACTCCACAAAATTGGAAAAGCTAAAAGAAATGGATAACTTTCTTGGTAGATACCACTACCAACATTAAATCATGATCAGGTAAACAATTTAAATAGGCTTATAACCTCTAAGGTAAATAGAAAAAGTCATTAAATTCCTCCAACCACAAAATGCTCAGGAACAGGTAAATTTAGTGCGGACTTTTAAAAAATAACTATTACACATCAAATTATTCCATAAAATAGAAACAGAATAAACACTTCCAAATTTGTTTCATGGGGTCACAGTCACCCTGTTAACTAAATTACAGAAATATTCAACCAACAAAGGGAATTTCAGACCAATATCACTCATGAACACTTATGCAAAAATACTATCAAACCAAATTCAAGAACACATTAAAAACAACATCCACCATGATTAAGTAGGCTTCATACCAGAGATGCAGGAATGGTTCAACATATTAAAACTCATCAATGGAATCCACCATATAAAGAAACTAAAAGAAAAAAAAAAAACATGATCTCATTAGATGCTAAAAGGCTTTGACAAAAACCAATACACCTTCATGGTAAAAATCATGGAGAAATCAGGGACACAAGGCACATACCTAAAAAAAAAAAAAAAAAAGAAAGAAAGGAAAGAGCAAACAGTGAACATAAAATTAAATGGAGAGAAATCTAAAGCAATTCCACAAAAATCAGTGACAGGACAAGGCTGGCCATTCTTTCCATATCTATACAATATAATACTTGAAGTTTGTGGTAAAGAATTAAGACGAATTAAGAAGATAAGGGGAATACACACTGGGAAAAAGAAGTCAAAGTATCACTATTTGATGATGGTGACTGGATATATAAGTGACCTCAAAAGCTCTACCAGGGAACTCCTCCAGGGGATAAACATCTTCATCATAGTGGCTGGATACAAAGTGACCTCAAAGAAATCAGTAGCAAACCATATATACAAAAAATAAATGAGCTGAGAATAAAATTAGGGAAGCAACATCTTCACAATAGCTGCAAATATTATAAAATATCTTGTAATTCTAAGCAAGCCAGTGAAAGACTTGTGTGTCAAGAACTTCAAGTCTCTGAAGGAAGAAATCAAAGAAGATATCAGAAGATGGAAAGACCTCCCATGGTCATGCACTAGTAGGGATAAGATAGCAAAATGCTTGTCTTACCAAGAGAAATTTACAGGTTCAATGTGATTCCCATCAAAATTCCCTCACAACTCTTTACAGACTTTAAAAGAACAATAATCAACTTAATATGGACAAATTAAAACTTAGAATAGCTAAAAACAAACCTTTACAATAAAAGAGCTTCTGAAGATATCACTCATCCCTGATTTCAGGCTTTGCTAGAAAACAAACTGCATAGTATTGACAAAAAACTAAAACCAGATAGGTTGATCAAAGAAATTAAATCAAACAACCAGAAATGAAAATGGAAGCCTGATCTTTATCAAAGAATTCGTAACTATAAAAAGAAAGCATCATCAACAAATGGTACTGAAGGAAAATAGACCCATGTCTTTCACCCTATACAAAACTCAAATCCAAGTGGATTGAAGACCTCAACATAAAACCAGATACACTAAATCTATTAGAAAAGAAATTGGGGAGTAGTGTTAAATGCATTGGCACAGGAGTCAATTTCCTTTAAACAACACCAATAGCTCAATTACTAAGATCAACAATTAATAAATGTAACTTCATGAATCTAAAAAGCTTTTGGAAGGCAAAAGATAACATCAAAAGGACAAAAGTGTGGCCTACAGAATGGAAAATATCTTCATCAACCCTACATCTGACAGAGGGATAATATGCCAAATATGCAAAAAACTCAAGAAATTAGACATCAACAGTAAAATAACTCAATTAAATTGGGGTACAGAGCTAAACATAATTCTCAACAGAGGAATAGTCCACTGTCAAGAAACACTTAAGGAAATGTTCAACAACCTTAGTCATTGGGGACATGCAAATCAAAACAACTCTAGGATTCCATCTTACACCCATCAGAATAGCTAAGATAAAAGACTCATGTGACAGCACATGCTGATGAGGACGTGGAGCAAGAGGAATACCCCTCAATTACTGGAAGAATTGTAACTTTTACAACCACTGAGGAAATCAATTTGGTGTTTTCTCAGAAAATTCAAAATAACTCTACCTTGAGACGTAGTTAGACCACTCCTAGAAATATACCTGAAACTTACTCCACCATACCACAAGGACATTTGTTCAACTATGCTCATAGCGGCTTTATTCATAATAGCCAGAATCTGGAAACAACCTAGATGCCCCTCAACCAAAGAACAGATAAAGAAAAGGTGGCACATTTACACAATAGAATAATGCTCACCTATTAAAAACAATGACATCATGATATTTAGCAAATGCATGGAATGAAGACGATCATCCTGAGAGAGGTAACCCAGACCTAGAAAGGTAAACATGGGTGTACTCACTTATAAGTGAATATTAGCCATAAAGTACAGGATAACCATGCTACAATCCACAGACCCAAAGAAGCTAAGTAATAAGGAGTACCCAATGGGGCAATCTTGAATCTCATTGAGAAAAGGAAATAAAATAGATACCAGGGTTGGATGAATGGAGGGAACCTGGTGGAGCACAGATTGGGGAGCGGAGCAGGATGGATCCAATGGTGGGAGGACAGAGGGACAGAGTAAGGAGAGTGAGAACTGGAATCCATGGCTGGGCGGGGGATACTGTCACCCTGAATCCAGAGGGTGTCCTGGGCCCAGGTCAGGTGGGTCAGTCTAGGCACTGCTTGCTTCAGAAGGAGAATGGATAAACCTTAAGATCAAAGGTCCTTTTTCTCCCTCAAGGGCTGCTAGAGCGCTTTAGGGTGAGGCTGGTTTGCCTGGGCCTAGGCCAGATTCCTGGCCTCTCTGGGAGAGGGAGAAAATGAGTTTTCCATGGGGTGTCATGGTTCAGATCTTTCAGAATGAGACTGCAGATCTCATTAAGCAGTGGAAATTCAGGAGCCCCACATGCCAAAAAATATTACATCCCTTCCTGCTGAAGTAATGGCAGAGGAGATAGGCAAATGCCTGAAACCAGCCAGAAGGCAATGAAATTGTCTGTATCACAAAACAATGGAAACTGGCATTCTGAGGGCCTGTGGTGACATGGCAGTTTTAAAACTCTTTGGTTAGGCTGCTGTGCTAAGGATGGCCGGGAATATGGGCAGACACTGGAAGGAACCTGTTGAACCTAACAGGTGCTTCCCCAGGGGTCAACAATAGTCTTGCCATTTTAGAGCACACAATTCTGCACATGGGTCAAAGCAGAAACTCCTAGTAGCTCGCAAGATCCTCAGGAGCCCTTCTTTCCCTGGAATAAATGATGAGTCAGAGACAGTCATGGTGGAGTGAGAAAGCAAGCCAACCTTTACTCGTGAATAAAGGATTTACAAACTTTGGGCATACTGAAGTGTTTGAGGGTAAATGTGATGGATTCCCTAGGGCTAATGGTGCCAGGAAACTTGCTCTACATACAATCATACAGTAACTCAGTTACATGCAGTAACATGGAGGTGCTATCATAAGAAGGAGAGAACAGTACTTAATTTTCCTAAGAATGAGGGAATGTCTTCTAGGTATGATTATTAAAGATCGTTACTAGAGTCTAGGATCAGCTCAGCATAGACTGGGGCAATTCCAGCAATTTCCCGTGATTGAACACTTTCCTTATCAGGAAATGTTCAGGCCTGTAATCTTCTTTGAGGACTATGTGACTCTCCTTACAAAACCTGACATTAGCAGATCAGGTGGTGTGGAAACCTTGCTGAGAAAAGCGAGTCTGCCTTCATAGACTAAGTATAAAACAGCTATCTGGAGCAGTCAACCTTCACCCTTGTCCAGCAGAGTCCTACATGGTATCTCCAGGAAGAGCTAGAAAGCTAAGTCAATGCAAACTCCCATGTGTCTATGCGTGTGATCCTAGATTAGACTCCTAGCAATGGGGGATATGGAGCCTGAAAGGGCCATCTCCTGTAACTAGAAAACTTTTCCAGTAGAGTGACTGGGAAACCATCCAAGGCACAAAACCTTAGACCCACAATTCATCCTGTCAACAAGATATGCAGGGATAAAGATGGAGCAGAAATTGCCAATCAATGAGTAGCCCAGCATGAAACCCATACCATGAGAGAGAGAGCCCTGTCGCTATTAATGGAGCTCATTAGTATGGGGGTGGGTTCACTAATTGCTATATGAAGGTACTTAGTGCAATGAACTTTCCATGAGCACTGACGTCATTGAGTCCCACAAGTTTGGGTATGTTGTACATTCATTTTTATTGAATTCTAGAAAGTCTTTAATTTATTTTCTTCCTTCACCAAGTGGTCATTGAATAGGGGCTTGTTCAATTTCCACAGGTTTGTATGCCTTCTGTTGTTTCTTTTGTTGTTGAAGTCCATCTTTATTCTACATTGTCTAATAAAATGCAAGGAGTTATTTCAATTTTCTTGTATTTGTTGAGACTTGCTTTGTGTCTAAGCATACAGTCAATTTTGAAGTAAGTTTCATGAGGTGCTGAGAAGAGGTGTTTGGGTGAAATGTTCTGTAGATATTTATTAGGTACATTTGAGTAATAACATCTGTTAAATCCATTATTTATCTGTCTATTATTATTTATCTGTCTTAACCTGTCCATTGGTGAGAGTGGGATGTTGAAATCTTCCACTATTAATGTGTGGGGGTTTGATGTGTGACTCAATTTTAAGTATTGTGTCTTTAACAAATGTGGATGCCTTTATATTTGCAGCATAGATATTTAGAATTGAGATATCATCTTGGTGGATTTTTCATTTGATGAGTATGAAGTATTGTTCCACTTCTTTTGATTAATTTTGGTTGAAAATATATTTTATCAGATGTTAGAATGTCTACCACAGCTTGCTTCTTGTGTGTGTTTGCTTGGGAAACATTTTTCCAGTATATTACTCTGAGATAATGTTTATCTTTGATGCTGAGATGTGTTTCTTGTATCCAGTAGAATGATGGACCCTATTTTTGAAATCATTCTGCTAGCTTCTGTCTTTTTATTGGGAACTTGAGTCCATTGATGATGAATGATATTAATAACCAATGATTCTTAATTCCTTTAATTTTGGAGGTGGTGGTGGTGGTGTGCATTCATGTGTATGTGTGTGCTTTGTGTCTTTTGAATTTTCTGGTTTGAAATTATTTGTTTTCTCCAGTGTAGTTAACTTCCTTGAGTTAGAGTTTTTCTTCTAGTATCCTCTTCTTTGCTAGGTTTGTGGATAGATATTGCTTAAATTTGGTTTTGTTGTGGAATATCATCTTTTCGCCCTCTATGGTGGTGATTAAAAGTTTTTCTTGTTTAAAAAAAAAGTTTTTCTGGTTTAAAAGTCTGGGATGATGTCTGTAGTCTCATATCTGCCCAGGCCCTTCTGGCTTTTAAAATCTCTATCAAGAATTTGGTTATAATTCTGATATGTCTGCCTTTGTATATTACCTGAATCTTTTCCCTTGTAGCTTTTAATATTTTCTTTATTCTCTATATTTAACATTTTCACTACTATATGGCAGGAAGATTATGTTTTCTGGTTAAATATATGTGATGCTCTTATAAGCTTCTTATATACTTATAGGCATCTCTTTCCCTAGGTCAGGGAGTTTTTCTATGATTTGCTGAAAATATTTCTGGACCTTTGATCTGGGAATCTTCTGTCCGTATTATTCTTCAGTTTGGTCTTTTCATAGTGTCCCAGATTTCCTGGACATTTTTTAGATTTAACATTTTAATTGTCCAATGTAGCAGTTTCTTCTATTGTATCTTCTTCACCTGGGATTTTCGCTTCCATTTCTTGTATTCTGTCGGTGATGCTTGTGTCTGTAGTTCCTTTTCATATGTAGCTTTTTCATCTCTGTGTTTTTTTTTTATCGATTCTATTTTTAGGTTTTAAACAATTTTATTCATTTCTTTCACTTGTTTGATTCTATTTTCTATCATCTTTGTAAGATTAGATTTAAGGCCATTGTTTTGTGCTTCAGCTTTGTTATCATACCCTGGTTGGCTGTGTTCAGATAGCTGAACTCTGTTGGTGTCATGTTGCTTTGGATGTTATTAATTGTATTTTTAATTTGTCCTTTAGCCATAAGGGTTTTACAGTTATTATAGGTTTAACTGCTGATTTCTGAGTTTATGTTTGTTGGATGGATGTTTTGCCATTGTTTTCTGTTTCCTCTTTCTCTATTGCCTGAGTGGCCTGAAGTTCTGGTGATTAGCTAATTTTAAGGTGCAGTAGGGTGGCTCTCTTGGGATCTTTGTGGCCTGTGTGGCCTCTGGGGTTTTAGGTGTTAACCTTGCCTCTGGGGTCTCTAAGTCCAGTGTGGCAATTGGTGAGCCTCAGGAAAGCAGGTCACACTGTGGCTGGAAAATGTAGTCCATGGGGTGGGGTGCAGTTTAAGGCTGATGGGTGTGTTTTAGGGGAATATGGTAGGCAAAAGTTTGTGGTAGGGTCTTACCTTGTTGTCCCTGCTAACTTCAGGCCTCAGGGAATGCAGGAAGTCCTATGGGACAGAAAATGAAATGCAGAGTACAACTATTGCTGTTGAGGGTGCTTTCAGGGGAGTTGGCAGGCAGGGCCTTGGAGTAGGAATGGGACTTAACTCATTGATGTCCCAGGTACTATCAGGCCTCTAGGATAGGAGGCTGACTTATAGGGTGAAAAATGGAGCACAGAGTGTGGAGTGCAGTTTACTGCTGTTGGGTGTGCTTTAAGGTGAGATGGCCTCCAGGACCTTGGGGGAAGAAGGGCTTATCTAATGTACCTGATGCTAGTAGGCCTATGAGAAAGTAGTCAGAGTTGTGGGGTGGAAAATAAGGTGCAGGAAGGTGCAGAGTGTTGCTGTTTAGGGTGCTTTCAGGGGAGCTGGCTGGGAGGGGCTTGGAGGGGGAGGGGCTTTGTCGGTGTCCTTCATGAATTGTTTTATATTTGGTTACTCATATACTTAGTGTACATATAAATCTAAATTTTACTGGGTAGAATTTTTCTTCTTTATCCTAAGATATTGGAATGTTTCTTATAATTGAGGAAAGCTGAAAATACGTTGGTAGTAATGTTTATCATGATCTATATATAAAAAATGCCACATATTTCAAATTATCTTCATTTTGACTGGCCACAAGATTGAGAACTATGAAGCTTGCTCACCATATAGCATTCTAGTTATATTTTTCTTATATTAAGGTGATTTCCTTTTGCATTAAAAAAGCATCATCTAAAACTGCAAAGTGTCTATCTCTTTTTCTGTGTCACACAGTTAAAATTATTTAAAATTTTTCTATTTTCTTCTTTATTTATATTTGTTTGGTTTTTCAAGAAAGGGGTTTTCTGTGTAGTCTTGGATGTCTTGGGCTAACTTTGTAGACCAGGCTCACATCCAACTCCCAGACATCCTCCTGCCTCTGCGTCTCCAGGTATTTAAAACTTTTTAGAGCTGAGGTTTTATTTACGTCTTTATTTATTTTGATTAAAATTAAATTATAGCTATATCATTTTCTTCTTCTATTTGCTACCTTCATGCCCTCCTATTCCTTCTCCTTACAACCATTTCTGTACCCCCTCTCACGCCCTGCTAAACTTATGGTGACTTTTATTTCTGTACACACACACACACACACACACACACACACACACACACACACACACACACAAATGAGAGAGAGAGAGAGAGAGAGAGAGAGGGAGAGAGAATGATTGAGAGAGATGTATATATACACTTTTGTATTTATTTGAACAACACACACACATAGATATATATGAGTGTCTTTAGTTTTGCTTGTAGATATGATTTTAGAGCTAACAAATTGATATTGATAACCAATTAGGGGCCTCATTTCTGTGGAAGACTAATTCTCCCTCTTTAAAAATCATTAGTTTCCTGTTGTTCTTTGTCTAGGTATGAGACTCAAGGAGATTTTTCCCTTCTGCGTTACCACGCCTAATGGTGTTTTCATTGTTCAGATCTTGTTTCAGTAGCCATAATGTTGCTGTATTATGACATGGTTTCCCTGGCATTTCTGGAAGATGCAATCTCAGAGTTGACTTTCTAGATCTTATAGTCTTTCTGTTCCCAGTCCAAGCTGTGGCCACACAGATTTTCACCACTTCTGCCTCACAGCATGTAGTGTTGTTCCTTTCAGCTTGGTGAATTGTCTAAGCAACACTGGAACAATTACTTCTTTATATTCTTCACATTTTAAAAATATGTGTTAATGATCAAAAGTGATTGTTGTAGCAGTTCTTGTTGGACATAAATCATGCAGCTGGCTTTTAAGCATAATACTTTCTGTAAGTGAAATATGATCTTTCAAAGTAGTAATAGTGTTCCAACAGTACTAATATTTCATAATTAAAAATAAATGATAATAGCTAACATTTATCAAGTATTTTTACTGTATGACAAAAAATTAGAGGCATTTTGTAAACAGGTTCTAAACCACTCTGAAACTCTACTTTAAGAACAATGCATCATTATGGTAGTCAATAACATGTAGCCCTGAAGTTAACTAACTGCTTGTATTTCAGAGGTTTCTACAGTGTATGGTGTACTTCCACTCATAAATTGTTATGGCATACAGTGAGCATGGCTGCTAAAATTTTGAAGTGAAGTGTCATTATTTTACATTTGCTTTCTTTTTTCTTGTAGTTCCCCCTTACACATGTATCTAGATCAGCCCCAGAAGATGACTTTACAACTTGAACTCTTTTCCATTTCCCTCTATGTTCGTTTTCCTTCTTTAGTGATGTCATAGATTTCTAGACATGTCTGGATATTCCTTCATGAATAACACGATCTCTTTCTGCTTTTTCCAATTTTTGGCTTATTCTTCCATTTTTTTTCTTAGTACAGAATATCTGGCACACTCACCCTTCATTGAGTATGAGAGGTGAGATTTTATCATACAATATATTTTGTCCTTTCCTTAATTTCTGTTCTCTGCATCTTTTTTGGATACTGGTCACCTCTCCTCTGTCCTGTGGTAAATAATTTACTGGTGGGGTTCTACCATCTCACCACAGGTCGACTTCCTAATGCTACTTGACTAAATGACCTTTTCCATGACTCCTCATATATCTCACCATTAAACGTCCTTTGTTTAGCACAATATAGAACAGTTAGTTTTATCATCAACTTTGTATTAACTTCCTCTAATACCTGGAGCTCTTCAAATACTTTGCCTTTGTTTGCTTGATTGTGTCCTTCCTGGCATCAGATCCAGCTCAGTGACTGTGGGGAAAGCTGGCAGAGCAGCTGGCTCATGATCTATCTTCTTCCCATTACCAGGCAAGCTTCCCAAAGAAAGGATACACACAATCAGATCTACTTTACTTGTAAACATGTTCATAATGGCAAGCCTCCTGACAAATAGACTAATGATAATGTTGAGGAAGTACTCAGCAGTACAATGCCCTAGTGAGATATGCCTGCTTACTTATCATAAGCAAATCTAATATATGGATTTATGAAGAAGCTTCCCTGTAGAACACCATGTAGATCATTTAATGATTGAACATAATGATCATAAAATGTAGTTGATTAATAACCTAAATGTTCATCGCTTGCTGAGAAAGTAATTTGTACATCTTACTTAGAGACCACCTGTTCCTCTGAATAGGTGACAGAATACACATTGCAAATGAGAAGGATTCAGTGAGACACATCAGTACATACTAGGTATGTAAACAAAGAAAATAAAACCATTATTTCCAAATGTTATCTGCACACTCATGTGCTTTGACCCATTATTCATAGAAGCCAAGCTGTGGTTATAAATCTAAGTCTCTGTCAGTGAATGGCTATAATCAAAATTGGAATGTATGTGATTAATGTGTTTATATTATGTTAAATGAAATTAACCATGCACAAAAATAGCTACTGTGTGTTCTCTGTTATATGTGGATTCTTAAAAATAAGGAAAACTTAAAAGAATGAATAATAGAATGACAGTCACAAGGGCTGAGGCATAGAAGAAAGGGCTATATTGGTTGGAAAATAGAACATTCCATTCTGAGATGAATAAGGGGATGGTCTACAGGATGGCAATATACTTAGTAGTGATGTGCTCTGTATTTGTTATTTGCTAAGTGTACATCTCAAGTGTCTTTTCTATACATTCATGAAAATGGTTACTATGAGGAGGTCCCCCTCAGTCACAGTCATAGGGGAGGGGAATAGAGTGAAAGTGGGAAGAAGAGAAGGATGGGAGGATAGAAGGGATGGGATAACAATTGAGAAGTAATATGAATGAATTAATAAATAATAAATGATGAAAAAATGGTTACGATCAAACGCCATGCATACAAGATCCAGGATGTGATTCATTTCATGGTGTATATGCATGGAAAAAAATTAGGCCATTATTTAAGTTATTGTTCTAGTATTATGAGGAGAGATCATGACCAAGATGACATATAGAATACAGCATTTAATGGGGGCTTGCTTACAGTGTCAGAGGATTTTTCTGCAAGTATCATGGTGGAAAGCATGGTCATGGGTAGGCAGATACAGTGTGGTAACAATGCTCAAGAGTTCACTGACCTTGTTATGAGGATTTGAAACTCAAAGTCCACTCCCTGGCACACAACTCCTCCAACAAGTCCACACCACCCAATCCTCCCCAACCAGTTCTACTGAGACCAATCATCAAGCATATGAGCCTATGTGGGACATTCTCATTTAAAACATAACAATTGTTTATCCTAAATACATGAAGTTTTAAATTTGTCAATAATGTGCAGATAAGGCTGAATATTCTAGTTCTGCTAGTCTTGAAAATGGAGAGGTGGGGACATGAGGCAAAGACTGAGGGCTTCTCCTAACAGACAGAAAGGGCTGTGGTAGGGGTTCACTGCTGGAGATTTACAAGAAAGACAACTTTCATTGTTTTTGGTTTCAATATTAGATATCTATTATGACACTCAGAAAGGATACTTAAAACATATCTTGTGGTAATTTGTTACATCAACAAGAGAAGATTGATAGTAAGATCTCTGATTCATGCATTTTGATTTGATTGCTAAATCAACATCATTTGTGTTAGTTCAGAAACATAAAATAACCAAAGTAATACTTCGGTGATTCATTCATAGTACCAGCTTGATCACTGCTGGGTTTCTGTATTACCTTCCTTACTGCTTGAATGAAATACCTGAAAGGAGTGACTTAAGTGTGGAATTTATTTTGATTCAGGGTTTTAGGGGACATTGTTCATTGAAGTATTGCGAGTGACTTGCATCTTGGCAGCAGGAGTTTACTCACATGTGAGTTATCAGGAAAGGTTATGTGAAAGCACAGTAGACTGGGCCTGTGGCTCTTAAGACACTCTTTCACCTCCTTCTGCTAGTTTCCAAAGTGTTGCCACCTCCCAAAATAGTATCACCAACAGGGACAAAGTGTTTTTACGCAGTAGCCTGTGAAGGGTGGCATGATTTCACACTCACACAATTGTACTTTTGAAACACTTAATGAAGAAAGTCAATTATACTTGTATCATAAAATGGGAGAAAAATCTGAAAACTAATATTAATGTCCAGTTTTAAGATAAAATATTTGAGCAAGCATTTCCATGGTTAATATAATTCAATCAGAGCTGGGCATGATGGCACATGCCTTTAATCCCAGCACTCGGGAGGGAGAGGCAGGTGGATTGCTGTGAGTACGAGGCCAGCCTGGTCTACAAAGTGAGTCCAAGACAGCCAGGGCTACACAGAGAGACCCTGTCTTGAAAAACTAATATATATAATTCAATCAATTTAATAAGTATTAAATATTATCTATACCCTTGATACTTGAGTAAATTTCAGGGGTCATCTTTGAAAGAAAGTAATTACAAGAAATGATTCTTTCATCCATAGACCCATCATTCAGCAGAAGGAAGGCTCCCACAGTGTGTAACAGGTTATGAGAAGAATCAATGAGTGCCTCTAAAATATAAGCAGAGTATTCCACTCAGCTTCGACTATGAAGATGAGGTTTTGATACTGGGGGGAAAATCTAGCCCTTATGGATACATGACCTGTAGTTTAAAAAATAAAATGTTGCTGGACTTTGGAAAGACAAAAGTGAGTTCTCACAGAAAATGTAGGCAAGCAGTAGAAAGAGAATAATAGCAATGTTCACTAGTGTGGGCAGCACTGGTCAGATTGAAGAGGGGTCACATCCTCCAGGGTGTTTCTTGAAAACTTAAGAAAGTCATAATTCTGTGCTCAACAGAAACTGTGTGTCATGTTGCCCCGTGTTCTTGATATGAGGCCATGCAAGAGAAGTCCATTTCCGGTGGCCAGTGGGACAAGGTGAAGATAATTGAGTAGCATACAGCTGTCTTTAAAGTTATATCCTAAGGCTTCTCCAGGAAGGGGAAGTAAGAGGGACCAGACGTATATAGAATTTTTAGGAGGATATTCGAATTTTCAAATGAGATTTAGAAAAATATCATGCTGACCACTTCCCTTAACAGCCTGAGCCATGACAATTAGCACACTAATTTAATATGTGTCCTCTTTTTTCTTCTTCTATTTTTTCTGTTGTTATTTCCAAAAGATTCATACTTTACATTGTCCAAGTAAATCCTGAAGGTTAAGTAGCAGGAAAAGAAAAATATATTTAAAATATTTCAAGATAATGGCCAAGTAGAGCATCACTGTACACTTTTGTTTACTAAGAATGCATATATATATATATATATGAATTATTGTGATTTTTAAGAATATTAATGTTCAGGAAGTTGTCTTCTGTGCCAATGAATTCCGGACCTAGAGGAGGGGAATAGGGTGGAAGAGAGAGAGAGGGGAGGGGGAATGGGAAGATACAGGTGAGGGGATAACAATTTAGATGTAATATGAATAAATTACCTTTAAAAAGAATCTTAATGTATCTCCAAAGATAAGGAGCTAGGGGCTTAATATTATAAAAATAGCAAAACCTATGCTTTGTACAGTGTACTGCTTCCACAGTAAGGAATTGTTTTATTCTCTATATATTTTTAATAAAGCTTGTTCAGCTCTTTTGGTTCTAGAAATATGGCAACAAATGTTGTTCCTTAAGGTCAGCAGTATACTAGTGCTAATGTGTTTCAGCTCCGTTTTGGACATTACTGTAAGAACTTAGTACATCACATCATTTCATCCTCATGGCAATTTTTTCATAGACTGTAATCATCTCAGCTGAATAATCTGGAAATAGAAGCAAGAGAGAAAAGGATGATGGAGCTGGGCACTGGACCTAAGTAGCTGACCTTTAGAGTCCAACTTCATAGTAATTGAACAATGCTTCTAGGCAAAGAAGGATTTCAGAGAGAGAGAGAGAGAGAGAGAGAGAGAGAGAGAGAGAGAGAGAGAGAGAGAGGAGAGAGAGAGACAGACAGACAGACAGACAGACAGACAGACAGAGACACAGAGAGAGACACAGAAAATCAGTGTTATTTGTTTGTAAAGAGTGTATTAACATCAGTTTTCCACTTAATTGTGATGTTGTCCTGCTGCCATCCCACTTCTTAGAAACACAAATTAGGCATAACCATGTCACAAGACAGAAGCCCAAGGCACAAGAAAGGAGAGTGACAAGGGAAAAGAAACTATATACATAAGGGTTGGCTCAGTGGGTAAAGGCACTTGCAGCTACTCTCAAGGACTTTCATGATCCAAGGAGAAAATAGATTCCTTTTAGTTGTCTCCGACTGCCATATGTGCACTGTGGCCATGCACTTTGGCATGTAGAAGCATATACACATAAAGTGTTCTATCTATCTATCTATCTATCTATCTATCTATCTATCTATCTATCTATCTATCATCTATCTATCTATCTCTATCACAGAATAAATAAAAATGAAAAAAAATTTTAAAAGAGAGCATGTACAGGTAGTTCTTAATGTAAACTTTATCCAGGATTCTTCTACTCTGTGATCTTACCAGCATTTTGTGAAGAAAACAAAGACCTGGTGCTCCTCTTGCTCATGTGCTTGCAGAGAAGATATTTTGCTGCATCTTCACATCCATAGTCTAATGACCTCCTAATCAATTAGTTATACATTTTAAGTAATAACTTATCATTCTAAAAATTGTTTTTTAAATCTGTGTTAGTGTTAGCTGTCCTATCAAAAAGCAGACATTAATCTCCTCACAGACCCCTAAAACTCTAATAACGTGAATAAATTAAAGCAGTGGATAAAAAAAAAAAAATAAAGTTTATGTGACAGATTTCCCTTCTAGAAGGAGTGTTAAGACATCAGCTGGTGAGCACGTTTATGTTTTGGTTAGTTGAAAATCAATTCTTTGATAACTAAGTCATTATTCCGAGGTCATGTTTTATCAGAGGGAAAGAGAAAGGTAATATTAAATCTCATGAGCATACGATCTACTGAACTGTTTGAATGTATGTGATGTGGATGCAGGCAACCCTCCTGAAAACTAGGGATAGCTTTATCTTGCTGTAGGCTTACTTGAGGTATTATTTAGAGCATCTATTAGCTTGTTTTCTATTTGTTCTGAAGTTTTACTTTTAATTTTAATCCTTGGTCTTGAATCAAGTCTTTCGTTTATGTTTTGCTTTTGCATAGCAGATCTCCCAGCTTTCATTCAGGTATTTTCAAAATATTTCCTCTCTATAATCTCGCTTTTCCTTATAATTTTGGAAGATTTCCTTAAATGTACTTTCTGATTTTTGTATTAATTTCTTCAAGCTTATTTTTAAATCTTAAAGGTTGAGCATCTGTTTACCCCCCTTAATATTGCTTTAAAATGTTTATTCCAGTCATATTTCATAGAAATCATTTTCTCATATTTTGTTGCAACTTTTATGCTTTAATCCATTTCTTAGTATGTATATTTTTGGACAAAAATAACTTGAGGATAAGCTGAACTCTGAATCAGGTATGTAATGGCAGCAAAAATTGAGTGAGCAGTGATTCAGAATGGGAGAAGCTAGTGTGTGGCTGAGCATTCTCAGAGCAATGCTGCCACATAAGTGAACGTTAGCTTTTTTAAAAATTATTTTATTTTGTACACATACATTTATATTAGTACACACACACACATATATATATAATAGATTACTTATGGCAAGAAGAACTGTGACACAGTCAGGAATTATATAAATGTTACATTCTTAGTGTTTTGGCAATTTGTATTTGACAGCCTTAAAGAAGACATCTTTCCTATTTTGGTACCTCTAAATTTCTGAATTTAAATTAATCTCCATCACATATTGTCATTATCAACTTAGAACACCTATCTAGACCTAAAAAACATCTTAACCCTTAAACAATTAAGCTTCATTGTAAAACTAAACTACCTGGTCTTCAGTTCCCTCAGAGACTTGAGAGGGAGTAAACTTGATTATCTGAGTATGCTGGGAGTGCAGGTGAGTAGCTTTCTAATAAGAAGATGACAGAGACAGTTTTCTACCTGAATAGTTACCCCAAACTCTCTATAACATTGGAGCATCTTCTTCAGCCTTCTGGCCTAGTATATCTGACAGACATATTTGTGAGGCAGGAACTATTGAGGACTTGCTTACCCTGTCTTGGCAGAGTTTCGCAGTCGACTCTTCCTGCATCCAAGCTTGCCCTTTTTTTAGGCAGAATTCTGTCTGTGGTAGAAATGAGGACTTTTTGCCCAGTGACTTGTTTGCCACATTTGAAGCCATCTCCATAAGGAGGTTCTTTAATGCTCATCATCTTCTCTGAGGTAGGCTTGGTGTTGATAAGAGTTGACCTGTCTCATTGTCAATGAGTGTTTAAAGTAATAAAAACATTTTTAAATGCCATATTCTGCATGTCTCTGGAGTTTTTGGAGACCTTGTTTTTCTGTGGATTCATAATCTATCTGATGTACCTAAGATGTACATTCTTGTGACAAAAGTAGACTAGCAATTGACATGACCATGATTTAATCTACTAACATTTAATTTGTGTAACTTATTTCTCCTAAACAGCTTGATAGCACTTTCAAAACATTGGAAGTAAACCTTGTATTATAATTGAGTTATATGGGTAGAAATATATATATATAGTGTGTGTGTGTGTGAAGAATAATCTTACATTTGAATCCTATGCCACTGTATCTAGAACTTATTTTGTATCTGTATACAAACTTCTATATCAGTGAATTAAAAATATGTTGTGAGTGAAAACTGAGTCATTAAGTTGAGGAGTAGATTTCCTAATCTACTTTTTGTTCTATCTTCCCTGTATGTTTCCATATTCCCCTTTCTTTCTTTTCAACCACTTTTTCCAAACAGGATGTCAATGTCCAGTATGCTGGGAGGAATGCATCCTGTCAGTTCTGATCAAATGTCAGTGTTTGGTTCTTTTGTTCTGAAAGCATATAATGTCTCAGAAGCACTACACAGTCCTAAAACTATGTATATATCTGGGTATCGATGTAGCACTATTGCCAATTTTTGAGAAAGCACCAGACCAATTTCCAAAGTGGTTTTACAAGTTTGCATTCCCAGCAGCAATGAAGCAGTGTTCCCCTTTCTCTTCTAGATTAAGCCTTTATATAAGACGGTGATTTTATCTGTTCCTGTGTGCATGTTAAGTGGTAGGTAATACAATAACTAGGGTTATACTATCTAAGTGCTGTTTGCTGTCTTGATTTAACAAGAGGACTTGTCTATTGAACTTTCTCCAGAAGGTGCATTGACATGAGGCTAAGTGATTTCTTACTAAGTCTTCAAATCCTTTGAAGCAGGTATGACGACAGAGTAGACCCAGAATTACATTGACAAGACATTAGATTTTGGGATGCCTTTCTTCCTTTTTAATTTTTACCTTATTTGAATGAAGGAACAGTATTTTCCGCTATGTTAACATCTAAATCACAGTGAACTCCATGCTGGGCAGCTTAAACACTTGGCCTTTAGCGCTAAATCCATTCTTAGATTGCCTGCTGAACAGTAGCCAGAAAGGGCTAATTTATGGGGAGAATAAAGAAAGGTGGTCTCTGTGGTTAGGTTTTGTCCTTCAAAAGCCATGGTGTTTTAAATGTTTTAGAGATGAATTTTAGTACGAAAAGATGAATTTGCCACTCTTCCATGGAATTCCTTCATATTTTAGTCTGATTTGCAGACAGACAGGTTTTTTTCCTCCTGTTTTATTTCTACCCTTTTCATTTTATCACAAGCAAATTATGCTTTTTGATGCATGCGCATTATATTAGCTGCCCTGCATTTCATCTCTTCAATGAGCTGAAATAAAAGCAATTATCTACAGCTTCCCACTTTCATTTGTCTCCTTGATGCTGAGCACAACAAATCAGATGGGGGTATGTGTGTGCAATACTAGGGTGTGTGCAGCAGGCAATAACCCAGAAGAGAGATGCCTTCAACTGACCTGGCTTCAGTGCAGCATTTATATTGCTGCCATTTTCTTGCTTGATCAGAAAATAAATAGGACCCCAGCAGCTCCCATGGGGAAGATCCTTCCAGGCTTTTGTTGATAGTTGGTGCTCTGTGCTATTAGTTTCTCAGAGTGCACACAAGACAGATTTTACTTTCACCTCTAACGTATAGAATCCTTTGCACAAAGAACATCAAGACCCATACTAGCTAGAGCAGAATGACAGTAGTCAGTCGATGACTGACAGTCAATGTTTGTGGAGACTTTTAAACTTCATTTCTCAGACTAATTCACCCCGTGAAATACCATGTGCTTAACTTGCTGGTTAGAAATTCTCTTGTGCAATATGAGTTAACTCTAGTAAGCTGGCTGTTGGGGGAGACTGTTCCACTTGAGTCTGTGGGAGTGAGCGAGAGAGAGTGGAGAGTAAAGACCGGCACAGTCTGTCGAAAGTGAATAAAGCTGCATCTGAGCAGGAGTTTTGTCTACATAGTTATTCGTAGGTTATGAAAGAAGCACATATATAATTATACCAAAACTCTCACATCTCTGTATTTTTTGTTTTCATAATGATTTTTCTTTAATTGAGAAAGTTGTTTATATTTTAACTCAATGTGCTAAGTCCCAAATAGAGGATGACTAAAGGTTTTAGCACAGGGCGTGAAGAATTGGAGACCCAGGGCTAAGAGGCTCAGTTGCCCTAGCATACTACAACTCTGTCCCTGTGCCTTCATCACCATTGCTGGCTGGGGTGTCGGGGCTTTGCAGCGTGGTTATGAAGATGACTCCCCGTATGTGACACTGTGTTCACTAGTTTTTCTCAGTAAAATGGAGAACTTGAGTTCTCTTGGGGATTCCAATGGACAGATCACAACGGTGACAAATGACCTGCCTAGATGAGCACACGCAGCATCCAGAGCCCATATTTTGACTGTGCCTCATAAAGGCCAGTTTGTTTCTCCTAAACTGGAACCAGCTGTTCTCTTTGGATCTTGTCTGCCACTTTCTGTGTTCTTTTGCTTTGTCATGTTGTTTATTTGGTGTTTACATGGATACTTAGAATTTATGTGAATTGAATGAGTGTGCACTAAAAAATTTGTAAAAAAAAATAAATTTTATTTAATGTATTTCTTGTGCTGCTTGCTGTGTTGAGCCCTGTCTTTTCAAATAAAACCATAATGCTACAAGAAAACTTATGAAAGAACCCAAAGGGTTTATTGAAAAAAAGCAGATTTAGGACACAGATCTCAGAACTTAAAATGCAACTCTAGGGTGTGTGCAGCAGGCAATAACCCAGAAGAGAGATGCCTTCGAGTGACCTGGCTTCAGCGCAGCATTTATGTTGCTGCCATCTCCTTGCTTGATCAGAAAATAAATAAGACCCCAGCAGCTCCCATGGGGAAGATCCTTCCAGGCTTTTGTTGATGGTTAGTGTTCTGTGCTATTAGTTTCTCAGAGTGCACACAAGACAGATTTTACTTTCACCTCTAATGTGAAACCCTCAGAACTTCATGGTGTGCTGTGCAGAGACGATGTATGTTTAGGCTATTTTTAGGAATGAGTCTTCAACTTCCACTGTTTCAACCCTTTTCTGTTTCAGTAATGTCGTGTTTTCCTGAGACCCAGAAATCCAAACTCCCGAGTTGCTTTGCATGTTCAGTGGTAGATAACTGGGCCTAACTAGGGATTTGCCCACAGTCTGTACAAGAAGTGAATGAGTAACTTGGAGCTTCATCCTCTAGTCTCCCTTGTGCAAAACCAAGTCACTTGGAACTCCACACAAGGCTCCGTTACCTTCTGAGGAGTCTAAATGATTTATCACCTCACTTACCTGTGTGCCTACCAGACTCACTGTCTACTATTTTGCCACCAGATTGGAAGCCCTTCTTTCTCTTTTGGCATCCTCTCTTTTATATCTCCTGATAACACCCACATCATTCCAAATTAGATCCAGTCATCTGGTGGTGCACCCCAAATGAAAGATCTCTGTGATTTCTATGTCTCTGTTGTCTGATTTGACACACCTAATTGTCTAGCTACCTTGCTGCTTGTCTGTTTATAGACTTGGTTTTCCTGACTTTCTTGGCATATCCTTGCTCTGAGGGACTTGACTTTTCAGCAGATCAGTGATGAGTCCATTAATGCTATGTGAAATCTTTCTCTTTCCTGAACAGGAGCCAAGGATTTTCATGTTCTCTGCAGGCATGAGAACTTCCCTGCCCTTATTGGCATCTACCCTTGAAAATAGATACAAGGTGGTTCTCTTTCAATTAGCATAGAACAAAGCAATCACTCCTCCCAGGAATCTCTAACTCTTTAGCCAGTATCTGACTTTGGTTGCAAAGCTTATTTCTACCAATATGCACCTCAGATACTTGGGTATCTTTCATGAGTGTTTGCATATTTTTTTTGTGTGTCAAGGGGGGGTTGAGTGTTGTTTCCTTATAACAGAGGATATTAAGTTTTGAGAAAAATGTACTGAATTGTTCATTTGTTCAGGGAGTTAATTATCTTTATTATTTCTGTTTCCATAAACAGCACACCTACTTCCTTTTGCATTTAAAATGATAGCTGTCACAAGTAGATTAATGAGCATCATCAGACAGATTTGAAAGTGACAGAAGTGATGATATTATTCTGGCGTTGACAGCAGGAATGGCACATCACTAAGGGAAATGGGTTAGTTGATTTGTATACCAAGCTGACCTGAAAAATATGCAATACTTATCAATATGAAAGAAAGTGTGTAGATGTTTCTTGGAAATAAATTGTTTGTTGCTGTTGTTGTTGTTGTTTTCTGCAGGACATAGAGGTGTGACAGCCAATGCCTCTTCTCTGAGCAAGTGACTTTGATGGTATCAAAAGATGCTGTTATGTCCAAGTCATATTGACATGGGTAATTATTTCTCTTCTTTCTGTGAAGTTGTCAGGGATAAAGGAAAGTTGATCTGGTCACCTTGCTTTAATGTAGAATGTGGCTCCTGGCAGATGTCAGAAATACAACATTGTAAATTGTTTGAAGAGAGCCAAGTAGGGACAGGGTTGATGGAGAAAGGTGGGAAGAAAGGAGCAGACTGCCAGGTATCCCTTCCCTCCATCACTCCTTTAGCACCTTCAGATAATCTTTTGCTGAAAGTGTGGGGCAGAGATACTTCCTCATTGTGCTTGTGTGTGCATCAAAAGGGAAAGAACTGTCTGAATCTAATCTGCAGAGAGAAATTGTTGTGACATTGCTCTCTACTTTATCAGTCAGCTTTCATGTAATTTAGCATGAAATAATAGTGCATATTTTTATGTTAAGAAAATGTCATTTTCCCCCATTACTGTAAAGTGAGTGATTTGAGGGAAAAAATCCCAACCAACCAAACAATAAAACAAAGTTATATCAAACAACAACACTAACATAAAAAAAAAAAAAAACCGAAGTAAATCAAACCACTCAATGCTAAGCCTTAGATTGATTGATGTAATAAAAGTTTGGTGTCATCTGAAGCAAACAATATTAAATATTTACACATTATTTTAATATTTATTGTTTTGTCTGACGTGTATGAATATTTATCTTCATGTACAGATGTGCATTGTGAATGTGTCTGGTACCTGTGGAAGCCAGAAAGGGGTATTGGTATTGGATGTTGTGAACTTCCATGTGGGTTCTGGGAATCAAGCCTTCATCTTCTACAACAGCAGTGAGCAATGCTCACTGACCCACCTCTCTTATCCTCAATTTTATTTTCATAAAACCTTGGGTATCACATTTGATCCTTTTCTTTTGTGGATAAAGAAATAAAAACTTCTGAGGGATGGACTTAATCGAGCTCTCTTATCTCTTTCAAGGCTGGTCTCCTGGCTTATAACTTCTTTTTCTCCATGTAGTTTATTAATTAATTTTCTCTATGGCCCTTCATATATAACCAGAAATATGGTCTTTAATGAGTAACTTCTCACCACTGGAGCTTCTACAGACCCAGAAGAAAGGAGAGAGGACTTCTGCCTTTGTTAGGAGAGTAGCTCAGACCCACCCTACCCTTAAGAATGTCCAGCACTTTCTCAAAAAATGGCACATAGAATAGCTTAAGTGGGACTACAAAATGACCAAGCCAGTCACGTACACATTTCTTGCTCTTGTGCTAGTTTGGGTGGAAAGACCCACACTGAATGCTGCCATCGCCACTCGCTTAGCTAGGCCTGGCACTATGAGTGAAACAATTCAAGTGAGCAAGGATCATCTATGTGTTCATTTCTCACTGTAGATGTGACAAGAGGCTTCAAGTTTCTGCCCTTCTCCCTCCACAGTGATGGGCAGTAACCGGAACTATAAGCTGGACAAACCATTTGTCGCTTAAAGAATCATTTGTTAGGGTATTTTATCACAGCAATAGATATGAAACTAAAACAAGACTATTCATAAACCTTGTATTTCTCAAGCATTTCTCATCTACATCTCTCTGTTATCCATATGCTACCTGCAACTGTTTGTTTGTTTTTTTATTTTGGAATACGTTTCAGGACTTTTAAAAAGCTATATTTGCTACTGCAATTACTAGGATATGTCATCCTCAGATTAGGTTGTGACATGCATTTTTATTTTATAATAATAAAAAAGTAACGGTATTGATTAAAAAAAAAAAAACCCAACACCAAACAATTTGAATTTTGGTCTTTCTGGGCTAGCACTGATGGATGAGCCAACAAAGCACCTTTATTTCCAGTCCTGAGTTGGCGAGGGAGACAGCCAGTGGCCCACAGTGTGCAGTACAGCTAGTGAGCATATCCAGTTGGGCGAATTTCCTAGCCACATTTCAATTTGCAGAACTTTCCCTTGTGTTGCAACTCTGTTGCAGTCAAGGAACAACTTGTGGGTTGTTTTTCTTGCTAAACAGCCTGAAGTTTCTATTTTTCTCTCTTGCTGCATTTTACTAGACAATATATTCTAAAATAACTGATTATTTTTCTTTTATTGAAAATATATTCTTTTCTCACATGATACATCCTGATTACAGTTGCCTCTCCCTCTACTCCTCCCAGTTCCTCCCCACTCCTACTTCCCTTCACACATGGATCCACTTCCTCTATGTACATCATTATAAAAGAACATGCTTTTTAAGAAATAGTAAGAAAATATAACCAAATAAAACATACTAAGATAAAATTTAAAAGTATCACATTGGAGTTGGAGAAGACAGACCAAGAGAAGGAAAAAAAAAAAGCCCAAGAGAAAGCACAGTAGCCAGAGACCCATGTGTTCACATGCTTAAGAGGCCGAAACACACAGAAATCTGGAAGCTATGCTATACATGCAGAGGACCTGTGCAGACATGCGCAGATCTTCGTGGGATGCTGTCTTCGTCTCTGAATTCACTTGATCTTTAATCATGTTGATCTAGAGGCCCAGACCTTGTTTTCTTGGTGTTCTCCATGTTCCACATTTATATCATTCTTTTCGCTTTTTAGGTTATATAGTTTTGACTTCCATTGTTTCATCAATTCCGTTATTGATCAACATTTGGAATGTTTCCAATTTTTGGATTTTGCAAAGAATGGGGGATTTTTCCAATGCCATATTTTATCAGGATTTTTGTTTTTTTTTTTTGCGATGTGTTTTTTATGACCCTGTATGACACATACAATGTTATCCATTTCTTTTTTCTTTCCTATCACTTTTAGATTCATACATATGTATCATTGTTAGAAATTTTCAAATTCTTAATAGTGGAATTATTTTCTACTTTCATGCACATGTCATTATTTATTTGATGATAATATTTTAATCAATAATTAATATATAATAATATATTTAATATACTATAATTTATGTCCCATGGGATATATAAGGAATGATACTTTTCTTTTTTCACTTTCTTTGTCATTTTTATTAATTTATTTGTTCATTTTAGATCCCTAGCATAGCTCAGTCCCTCCTCTCCTCCCTGTCTCTCCCTCTTCCCTCATTCCTCTACCTCTCTTCTTCAGAAAAGGGGAGCTCTCTCATACTTACCTACCCCCAGATCATCAAGTTGTCTCAGGACTGAACATGTCCTCCTCCCCTCTGGCTTTATGGGGCCGCCCTGCCAGGAAGGAGTGATAAAAAGCAGGCAACAGAGTCCATGTCAGAGACAGCCCCTGCTCCCCTTATTAGTGGACACACATGCAGTCTGATCTGTCCATCAGCTACACCTGTGTGGGAGGGCCTGCGTCCAGTTCATGCATGGCCCTTGGTTGGTGCTTCAGTCTCCACAAGCCCCTCTGGACCCCGGTTAGTTAGCTCATTTGGTGTTGTTGTGTTGTTCCTGTCACCTCCAGGCCCTTCTATCCATCCCTCCACTCTTCTATAAGACTTCCTACACTTTGCTCAATGTTTGTCAATGTGTCTCCACTTCTGTTTGGATGTGCTACTGAGTATATCATCTCAGAGGACAGCTATGCTAGGCTTCTCTCTGTGAGCATAGCAGAGTATCATTAATAGTGTCAGGGGCTGGCTCTCTCAGGTGTGGGTCTCAGGTTGGGTCAAGCATTGCTCGGACATTCCCTCAATCTCTGCTCTTTCATTATCCCTGAACACCTGGTAAACTTGGTAAGTAAATTTAGAGTGGATGTTTTTGTGGGTGGGTTGGTGTTCCCCTCCTCCATTAGGAGTCCTGTCTAGTTCGAGGGTGTCCTCTTCAGTCTCCATGACCCTGGATACTAGGAACCTCAGCTAAGTCACCCTCATATTTTTCCAGAAGCTTATTCTGTCCTACATCTCCAGCTTGTCACAGAGATGCTTCGACAATGATTTCTCTTCTCTGCAGACACACAGTCCCCTGGCACCTGCTTTCCCCAGGTCTTATCTCCACCCTCATTTCTCTCTGTGTTCTCTCACCTAGCATGTTCCCTCTCTTCAACCACTACCTCTGCCTTTTCTACTTCTCCTTCTGAGTGAGATTTGAGCATCATCCCTTGGGTCTTCCTTGTTACTTGTCTTCTTTGGGTCTGCAAATTGTAGTATGTTTACCCTGTACCATATGGGTAAAATCACTTGAATACATATCATGTGTATCTTTCTGGGTCTGGGTTAACTCACTCAGGAGGATCTTTCTTAGTTCCATCCAGTTGTCCGAAAATTTCATGATTTCCTTGGTTCTAGTCTCTGAGTAGCATTCCTTTGTGTAAGTGTACCACTGATTCTTTATCCATTCTTCAGTTGAAGGACATATGGGTTGTTTCTAGATTCTGTCTAATACAAATCAAGCTGCTAGGAACATAGTTGATCAAGTGTCTTTGTTGTATGGTAAGTCATCTTTTGGGTATACGCCATGAGTGGTATAGCTGAGTCTTGAGGTACAACTATTCCCAAATTTCTGAGAAAGCACCAAATTGATTTCTGAATAGGCTGTACAGATTTGCATCACCACCAGCAATTGAGGAGTGTTCCTCTTTTTCCACATCCTTGCCAGCATGTGCCATCACTTGAGCGTTTGATCTTAGCTATTCTGAGAGATAGAGATGGAATCTCACCGTCATTTTGATTTGCATTTTTCCAGATGACTAAGCATGTTAAGTATTGCTTGAAGTGTTTCTTGGACATTTGAGATTCCTCTGTTGAGAATTCTGTGTTTAGCTGTAAACCCCATTTATTAATTGGATTGTTTGTTTTGTTTGCATTTAGTGTTTTGAGTTCTTTATATATTTTGATAATTGCCCTTTGTTGGATGTAGGATTGATGAAGATCTTTTCCCAGTCTGTTGACTGATGCTTTGTTCTATTGAAAGTTTCCTTTGTCTTACACAAGCGTTTTAGTTTTATGAGATCCCACTTATTAATTGTTGATCCCATGGAGCCTGAGTTGTTGGTAGTTTTTTCCTCTGCCAATAAGCTCAAGGCTCTTCCCCAGTTTCTCTTCTAATAGATTTAGTATATCTGTTTTATGTTGAGGTCTTTGATCCATTTGGACTCAAGTTTTGTGCATGGTGACAATATGGATTTACTTGTGCTTTTCTAGATGTAGATATCCAGTTAGACCAACACTATTTGTTGAAGAAACTTTCTTTTTTCCATTGTATGGTTTTGGCTCCTATATAAAAAATTAAGTATCCATAAGTGAGTAGGTTTATTTCTGGGTCTTTGATTTGATTCCATTGATCAACCAGTCTATTTCTATGCCAGTACCATGCAGTTTGCATTGCCATTACTCCGTAGTGTAGCTTGAAATCAGGAATGGAGATATCTCCAGAAGTTCTTTTATTGTACAGTATTGTTTTTAGCTATTCTGTTTTTTTCCATATGAAGTTTATAATTGTTTTCTCAAGGTCTGTAAAGATTTGTGTTTGTATTTTGATAGAATATCATTGAATCTGTAGATTGCTGTAGATTGTAAGATGGCATTTTTACTATGTTAATCCTACTGATACATGAGCAAAGAACATCTTTTGTGTCAGAGTAAAAAGTTCAGTATATTTCTATTAGGTCCATTTGATTAATGATATCTGTTGCATTATTTCTCTATTTAGTTTCTGTCTTGATGATCTGTCTATTGGTGAGAGTGAGATGTTGATGTCTTCCACTATTAATGTGCAGAAATAGATGTGTGATTTAAGCTTTAATAATGTTTTTTGTTGTTATTTTTGTTTTATTTTTTTAAACACACATGGTGCCCTGGTATTTAGGGCATAGATGTTCAGGATTGAGATGTTCTTTTGGTGGATTTTTTTTTTTTCAGTGATGAGAGTGAAGTGTCCTCCATCTTTGGTTAATTTTGGTGGAGTATCTATTTTATTAGATATTAGAATAGCTACTACAGCTTGCTTCTTGGGAATGTTTGCTTGGAAAACCCTTTTCCAGCCATTTTCTATGAGGTACTATCTGTTTTGTTGCTGAGGTGTGTTTCTTGCACACAACAGAATGTTGGGTCCTGTTTATGGATCCATTTTGTTAGCCTGTATCTTTTTATTGGAGCGTAGATTCTCTTGATGTTGAGAGATATTAATGACAAGTGACTGTTAGTTTCTTTTATTATAAAGTTATTTATGGCAAGGTGTTTCTTTGCTTGTTTTCTTATGGTTTTGCTGTTGTGAAGTTATTTATATCCTGTGTTTTCTTGGTTGGGTACATGTTCTATTACTGTTTATTTTTATATTGTAAGTACATGCATACTTTCATATGCCTAAAAATGATTATTTATAGCTTTATTTAATGGACATATTTTACTATATATTTGGTTTAACATTCATATATTAAAATTTGACAAATTATATTCTGTTTATGAATTAGAAACAGTATGCAGTATTATAGAACATTTCAAATCAATGTGTGGATAAATAAAGCTATTTGGCCTGTCACTGAAAATTTTAAGTTAATATAGCAATTAAAGGTACTATAAATTAATATTTTTATGAGATTACATGTACTTTTAATGTAAAATTAGAAAACTAAAATAATACCTCTGTCATCCAGAACCTAATATTTCAGAACATCTATTTTCAGTCCTTGCCTTATCTCTAAAAATATTATTTCTTATCATATTATTTTTTACCTCAATAGACTTTAGATAGTTTTCAGACTGAGAGCAAATATTGTGTAAAAATGCAGAGCATGTTCAAAAACACGAAGTCTTGTTTCATTTATTGAGGTTGTCTCTGATTTTCATTAATTTAGCAGATTTTTTTCATGTCGTTTCTGTATATTTTGTCAGGTTTGTAACTAAGCTGTTCATTTTTTTTGCTGCTTATATATGTTATATTGTGTTTTTTATTTTAAATTAAAATTGTCCCCCAATAGTATAAGTAATTAGTCACTTTATAAGTTTTATTTTTTAATCTCATATCTTTACTACTGGCATATATTAATTCTAGAAGATTCTTCTTGCTGACCTTTGGGGACTTGGGGACTCTTCTCACAGCCAGTTAAATACCTGTAAATATAATCTCATTTGATCCCTCCTAATATATACACATTTATTTACTTTTCTTGTCATATTGCATTAGAAAGTTTTGGTAAAATGAAGAAAAGGAGTGAAGTTTTCTCCCCTTATTTACCATTTCAAGGAGAGCTAACTCATTTCTAAACATTGAGTGTGATTTCACATGTCAGTCTTTACAGATATTTCTTGCCACATTGAAGATGTTTTCCTTTTCTTAATTGGCTGATGTCTTGTCTGAAACTCACAACTAAGTGATCTGAGATTATTTATGGATTCATACCCTTGCATGTAAATGGTTTTGCTTGAGCTATTAAAGGAATATTCTTTATACATATTTATTTTCTGTCATTTCCACAGAAATATCTACCTTGTTTTGAAATGAAAGAATCCCAAGGGCCTGCTATGGTGGTGACTTCTGCCTCTATTCCCCACATTTAGAAGATTTAGGTAAGTTTAAGAGTTCTAGATAACTAGAGAAGTGCAAAAAGTTACAGCATCCAACCTGCCTACGCAGAAAGATCCTACCCACTGACAAAAATGTCATGAAGAGAAATATCCATGCATTTTTAAATAATATTTTTAATTTTTTACAGATACATTTGTGCTATTACACATATATAAAGTAAACTACACACAGCAAGAAGAACCACAAAACAACCAGAAATTATATTTATGTTATATTCATAGTGTTTTGGCTATTTGTATCTGGAAACCTTGAAGAAAACATTCCCTATCTTGGGGAGTCTAAAATTCTGGATGTAAATCAATATTTATTGTATCTCATCTCTCTCAACTTAAAATATCTATCTGGACCTAAAAATGTATTAACCCCCAAAACAACTGAGCTTAATTGTGAAACTAAACTATTTGGTCTTCAACCCCATCAGAGACTTGAGAAGGAATAAAATTAATTACCTGAATAAACAGAAAGTACAGGTTAGCAGCTTCCAAGTTAAAAATAATGACAGAGGCAGTTTGCTGTCTGAACAGTCACCCATAACTCTCTGTAATTTTGGAGCATCATCTTCAGCCTACTGGCTCAATATATCTGACAGACATATATGAGGCAGGAACTATTGAGGACTTGCTTATCCTGTCTTGGCAGATTTCAGCTGTTGACTCTACCTGCATCCAAGGCTGCCTCTTTTTAGGCAGAATTCTGTCTGTGATTGAAATTAGGACATTTTCCCCAGTAGCTTGTTTGCCACATTTGAAGCCATCTCCATAAGGAGGTTCTTTGATGTTCCTCATCTTCTTTGAGGTAGGCTGGGTGTTGCCAGGAGTTAACCTCTCTTATTTTCAAAGAGTCTTTTAAACAATTTAAACATCTTTAAATGCCATATTCTGTTGGACTCTTAGGATTTTGAAGACCTTATCTAACTATTTTATCTTATCTGTCTATAGACAGATAATATCTATCTGTTACACCTAGGACATATATTCTTGTGAATAGAGTAGTAATTGACATGACCATGATTTGATCAATTGACAATTAAATTCTCTAACTTACTTATCCTAAGCAGTCTGCAATAGGACTTTCAAAGAGTTAAGAGCTATATTTGCTAAGCAACATTTTATCAGTTAAATTCTGCCTCATCTGTTATATGAGTTCTCTTTGATTTAAACATAATTAAACACTGGTACTTTATTGGCACATGGAACCATCTGTCAAATGAGCAGTGCCGAGGCCCTAGAAATCAAATAAATAGTCAAAATCCAAGTCTTCTTTTTCAAGTAGAACTTCTTTGTAGAATAAGAGTAAAGCATATTGACCTTTCCAAGATCTTAGGACACCAAATTTATGTATCTAACCATTATTGTTCATAAAACAATAAATGCATCCAGGCAGCTGATGTATCTCAATTGCAGCATGCTGGAGAACCTAAGCTCTAAATGAGACAACACCATCACCACTCTTCAGGGACAATGACACACATGGAAACACTTCATGAATTCATTAAATACCAATCTGAAATAACACAACATCAATATTGGTAGCTCAAGGATGATAACAGCTGACAGATGGCAGCCAATTAGGGAAATTATTAACTAGTTTGTGTGACTGTGTCCCACCTTCATCCTCTTTCATTTGCTCCATGAGTTCCTATGATCTCTAGGAGTAAATCTGAGATGTAGTCTCTGCTACACACCACTGGAATAGGGGGTTCTAACTTTTTACTGAAAATGTAGTTGGAGAGAGGAAATTTATCTATATTTTAAAATATGTTTATTGTTATTGGTCAAATCAAATATGAAATTAGTCCTGGAACTACTTTTAATAAACTAAAAGGAAATCCTGAAAATAAATGGGCATATAAGTAGGTCTGACCACATTGGTGACCCAATATAAGGATATTAAGAAACACAGGTCAAAAGCCTGTGATAGTAGTTTTTCTGTAAATGTCAACACTTTGGAGATAAAGGCAGGAGGACTGTGATTAGGGCAGCCTAGACTATACCGGAGGTTCCAAGCCATAGTGAGAATGTATCCAAAATCAGTTCAACAATTGGTGATATAGTTCAGTGGTAGAGCACTGAACTTAGTACCCATGACATCTTGAGTTCAACCTTCTGGTACTAAGAAAAACAAACAAATGGATAAAACAAGTAAACAATAACAGACATTTTGAAATTAATCCTATTATAGTTAAATCAGGTGTAATTGTTGCCAAAATGTCTTCAGAGTAACTATGCATTTTCTGATTGAATTTAGAGTCTTCTCCAAGAAAAATAACCTATGCTTTGCACCATGATCAGTGACAGATTGGATGATAGGCCCTAAAGGAGACCATTATTTGTCAAAGTGGACTGTCTTAGTTACTTTTCTATTGCTGTGAAGAGACACCATAACCAAGGCAGGTTATAAAGGGTCTTATTTAATTTGGGGCTTGCTTACAGTTTCAGCAAGTGAGTCCATGACCATTATGGTGAAGGACACGATAGGAGGCAAATAGACATGGCACCAGAGCAGTACCTGAGAGTTTATGTCTGATTCACAAATTCGAGGCAGAGAGAGAGGTGAGGGAGGAGCTCCCTTCATCTCCCTAAGCAGTCCACCCAACATACGAATATATGCGCTGCCAAAGGAAGCCGTTCCCGTTCACACATGGGCACAATTTCAAAACAGCTCATTGTTTATTAGGCCCACAGAACAGTGTGTCTTTCAACCTGTGTCAGAGAACCTCCACAGAGAGCAGACGTTTCAGGGAGTAAGAGCTTGTCGAGTATTTAGTCCTGAGTGGGATGCCCAGGGACCATACACTTCAGATAATAAGCGGCTGTAGAGTACTCAGTCCTGAGTGGGATGGCCACCACTCTCCTCCACACAGGATCTTTGAGAAAGATGGAGTGAAAAGATTGCAAGAGCTTGGTGCCATAGATGGCTGCAAAGAAACAGTGTTTCCCAGACACAACAGGGTAATTACATGTATGAACTGAGCTATTGGAACAGCATGCACAAGACCTGGGCAAGCTCAAGCCAGATGAAATGCCAAGCAGGTAAGGAAGAGGTGGGGTTGGTCTTATAGTCCTTTTTAAGTTGCCTTGGTTATGGCAGCCAGCTCCTCCTTGGATGAGGAACTGTTGGCATTTTATAGTTGTGTGGAGAGGGTCAGTTTACTTTAAGGATATGGCCCTTGTTATTCTTGGCTTAACTCCCAAGAATATTTTAGGCAACACAAATTGGGTGTGATAGTAGAGACATGTGAGAAATTGAGGGATAATATACATAATAATAATAATAACTATATAATAATAAATATATAATATCCTATCAAAATACATTGTATAAATCTTAAATAATTAATAAAATACTATCTAAAAGCAACAAAAAGACATACCATACTTTATTTCAGAAACTTGCTCCTTTCTTTCTGAATCTATGTCTCTGTCTTTTGTGTGTGTGTGTGTGTGTGTGTGTGTGTGTGTGTGTGTATGAGTGTATGAGACACACACACACACAGGGAGAGAGAGAGAGAGAGAGAGAGAGAGAGAGAGAGAGAGAGAGAGAGAGAGAGAGAGAGAGAGAGAGAGAGAGAGGAGGTGTGGGGGAAAGAAGGAGACAGAGAGGGAGAGAGATGTTTGTGTTTATGAATGTGATGTGTATGGATGCTCTCAGGTGGGTTCAGGTACACATATGCCAACGATTGCATGTGTTTTGGAATGAGAAGTCCACCTCAGTTATAAGTCTTCATCTTTTACCACAAGGTGCCTTTTTCAGTTGTTCATCACTGTATGTGACAAACTAGCTATCCCGAAAGAGTAGAAAACCTAGGGCAATTTTCTTGTCTATGACTCTCATCTAACCATAAGAATGCTGGAACTAAAGTCACTTGTTGCCGTGCCTGAATTTACAATGGCTGTGGGGATCTGAACTCTGCTCCTCACCCTTGTGGGGCAAGTGCTTTATCCACAGAGCCATCTCCCCAGACCCCAGTTATTCTTTGTATGTGTGTATATGTGGGAAAGCACACATGTAAATGTTGTGACTGCATTCTACATTTCTTCATCTATTTGAAAGTAAGTTTGCACGAGACCCCTGGGCCCAAATCTGCCTATTATAATGTTCTTCTTGTAGGCTTCTAGGACCCTCTGGATCCTTCTACTTTGCTATTCTCCCATGTTTCTCTCACCTAGAGTCCCAATAGGATGTCCTCCCCTCTGTCCCAGTTTCCTGGTTAGTGAAGACTTTCATGGGACATGCCCCTTGGGCTACAATGCAGATATAAGTGAATATATACCATTTAACTCTTTCTGCTTCTGGGTGCCTCATATTTGACCATGTCCCCTCAATGGGGAGACCTGGTGGCACTCAGAGGAAGGATAGCAGGCTACCAAGAAGAGACTTGATACCCTATGAGCATATACAGAGGGAGGAGGTCCCCCTCAGTAAGGGGAAAATGGGAGGGAGGGAGGAATGGGAGGATACAAGGGATGGGATAACCATTGAGATGTAATATTAATAAGTTAATAAAATAAAATTAAAAAAGAAATTAAGTTTAATTTTGACACATCAAATAAAATTCAAATTTGGTGTTGTTCTTCACACGTTATATTTCTGCTCTAATATGAGGTATTGTACACACATACAACGCAATTAATATGTGGTTCACTTCCAATACTCTGACAATGCTATGGTAGGCTGTTTAAGATAATTAAATAGGACAAGTCAGTTGTTGATCAATTCATAGCCAAATATAAAAACACACATGCTAGGTTTAACAGACATGGCAAGTCCTCAGTGGTCCCTGCTTCAAAAATATGTCTGTCAAATATACTGGGCCAAAATGCTAAAGATGATGCTCCAGTGTTACAGAGTTTTGGGTGTCTGTTCAGACAGTAAACAGTCTCTGTCATTTTTTTTTTTTTTTTCATTTTAGGAGCTGCTAACCTGTACTTCCTGTTTACTCAGGTAGTTAAATTTATTCCTTCTCAAGCCTCTAATTGGGTTGAAGACCAGATATGTTTAAAATTAAACTTAGTTGTTTAAAAGTTAAAAAGATACTTTTATATCTAGATAAATACTTTTAAATTGATAAATATAAGCTTTAATAAGTACTGATTTAGGTTCAAAACTTTAGACTCACCAAGATAAAATAGATAATATGTTCTACAAGGTTGCCAAATACCTTTTGATTAAACATTATGTGTGTAAATCTTACCTATTGGTTTTTATAGTTTTTCATAATTGTACATACTGTATATTTTAAAAAATGGCCTTTATTTAGACAGAAAGGGGGAGACATTGGGACATTGCCTGATGGATTTTGATGTTAATTACTGCTTGCTGTCTCTGTTACCCACCTTTTGATTAATAAAAAGCTATGCCACCTGGGCAAGGCAGAGGAGATAGAGGTGTGGCTAAGGATCCCAAGAAGGAGAGAGGAACTCTGATAATAATAATAATAATAATAATAATAATAATAATAATAATAATAATAATAATAATAATAATAATAATAACGGCTGTCATGAGTTACATGGAGGAGAAGCACATGGCTGGCATGGATGGGGAATTCAGCCCAGATAAAGAACATGAACAAGTATTTGGGATTATGGATGGGAAGTAGCTTGATAAAAATTAGTAGAAAGAGGTGACACAGGATTGGGGCAGGTATGTGATACCCGCCCCACTATGAGAAGTAGTTTAGAGGATTAATGTCTGCCTTGCCCCAGGTTACCTAAGACTATTTTAAAATATAACAAGTGTCTGTGTCTTAATTGATTGCCAGATGGACATTCTGATCATACTAATAATACTAATACAGGTAATTTAAAAACAGTATTGTATCATTTTGAATACAAGTATGAAAAATAAGGCCACTGCCAGGAAGCATAAAAATATTGTCTGCTTTGTTTTTATTAATTTAATTAGAATATTGTTCCTGTCATGACTTGTCACTAAGATTTCCCTAAATTTGTGGTCATGGTGCCACATCTGAACAAGTAATTTTAAACCTATAAAATAATTTTACAATAACAGTTACAGTGATACTAGCTGCTTCACCCTTAACAAAATGAGCTTCTTTGATTCTACAAATTGAACAACAAAGTTAAACCATTGTACGAATTAAATTAGTTTGTGACTGCAAGGATCAGGTATGACTGGGAGAACTGTAATACCTTTTAACTCTGAAAAGAATCTTTCTTAAAGAAATCAACACAGACAAAGTGTTTGTTTGTTTTTGCTACAAGGTTTCTCTGTGTAGCCTTGGCTGTCCTAGACTCGCTCTGTAGACCAAGAACCTGCCTGCCTCTGCTTCCCTGAGTGTGGGAATTAAAGACATGTGCCACTACACTGCCCTGTACAGACAAACTTTTCAAAAAATTATATTTTCTGTTCTTTTTTTTTTATCATTTTGACTGTCTTCAAGAAGAGTTCCTAAACTAGGTGATTTGGGTTGGTCTGAGGGTTAGAAAAAAAAATGTTCCTTCATCCATTCTGAGCCCGATGCAGCGTCATTCTCTGAAAAAAGAGCAACAACCAGGGCATCACCAACAATAACCTGTGCTCAATTCCAACCCATGCTGCCCTGGGGTTATTTATACTTCTGGGAAGTGTGTTAACTAAACATACCTGCACTGTGCAGTAGTAAGTTTCCTACTAATTTACACAGAGGTGCCTTTCTTTGTCCACACATCCAAAGGGTCACCTGTACAAACACAGTGGCAGCCCAGCCTTGCACTGTTGCTCCCTAGTCCAGGTGCTCAACTTTCAAAGTCCTGCTGTTGGTTAAAGACACATTTGGATGGACCCTGGTTGAGAATGCTCACCTCTGAACATTCATGGACAGTGCCCCAGTCTCAAGACGATACATTGTAAGAGCTTTTCTCTCATGTTATAGAACACTTGGTTGGACTCCTGTACATGCTTGCATGTCACTATATGTCAAAAAAATAGTGTCAAAACTTTTCCTATAAACTCACAGTTCATCAACTGAAGTATTCCTTTAATGAGATACGGCAGTTTTCTAAACTGAACTCTTTTTTTTTTTTTTTAATCAATTGAGCCCTGAAACCTTACAAAGAAGTGATACTTCAGTGAATGCATGAAACCATTATTATTAGCAAGAAAAATATTACAATTAGGTCATTTCTAGACATGGTCTCTCCTAACTCAGCATTTAACATAAGCAATATTCTAAATCAGGAGGCAGAAAGTGCTTACAGAATTTCAAAGACCAAGAAAATTTCATTCCTTTGTCCTTTGGATAACAAACAACATCTTGGTTTGTGATACACTGGATCACAGCTCATAATAGTTCAATATGGGCAATTTAATTCTCAAGAGAATACCTTTTTATCACAAGACATCTTTTATGTAGGGAGACCCAAGCATCTAAAAATATACATAAGAGCTTCATCAAAACCCCGAGAGCAGTTTGACAGAACTGTTTGTCACTAACCTGATAATAACTGCATGGGTGTAATATAAACTTCTTACCAAAACTTGCAAGATTAGGGCATGATAGCTTTCATTTTCTTTATGTTATTTTCTTCTCTTTTGCTCTTGCAAGATAATAAAAAAGAACGCCACACAAAAACAAGGACAAAAACTATTGAGTTATTTATCATTGCCTTATTATTTGTGGAGGAGTCATCTCCATTCTGCAAAATAATAATAAAACACCCCATACGAATTGCAATGGGATACACCAGCTCACCAGATGTAGCTGTGTCTCTCCATGAAAATAAACGGAATGTTTTCTCTAATCAATCAGAATGAGTAATGCTGATGGGCTTGGCAGTGACTAAATCAGGTCTGCCAGCTCGCGCACCCTGCATGATTTCATCTCTCCAAGCAGACTAAAAAATGCTTTCTCTCCTTCACACTGGACAACTTTATTTTCACACGTTCAATTTAACAAAGCCCAAAAGGAATTCTAAAAGCTTCGCCTGTCTCATAAAATGTTTACCAGATATCTCTACAGGATGGCAGTGGCAGCACAGTGGCTCGTAATAAGGGGAAATAAGGAGAGTGTACAGAGCAGCATAAACAACCACATTGCTGGGAGGCTGGGTATTGTCAGTCATGCTACAGGGTCGCATTTTCCAGCCATTTTATATAAAACTTCATTTAAGCAACTGTTTGGTATAGAAAATACTGGCAGGTAGAGGGCTTCCTCACTTTATATCAGCTTTGGAAGTGTGGCCGAGTTAATGGCGTTTCTTAATTTTCTCTCTTGGTAGGTATTCATATATTTGGATGAGGTAGTCTATTTTCTGACTTTGTATAGATTTCCATAATTGCTACCATAGTGATCCCAAGCAAGCACAGTCAGTAGAAGGGGGCTTTGTCTTCTCCTTGTTCTCAGGTGAGACATACAAGACCTGAGAAATCCACAGCAGAGCTGAAGTCATTGCTCAGCTGTGAAGGGTGCATGCTGCTGTTGTGGGGCCTGAGTTCAGCTCCAAGTTCTTGGCTGAACCCCAGTTAGAGAGAATCCTGATACCTCTGGCCTTCCAGGAAATATGCACACACCTGCACGTACTCATGCAGACTTACACGCATACACATAAGTAAATATAAAATTAAATATTTAAAAAAAGGAATAGGTGGAAGATCTGATATGCTAAGGTTTTTCACTTGTGTTTGTTTTTTGTTTTTATTCTTTTTTTTGCATTTTTTTTACTTTTTTTATTATTAATTTCTTCAAATTACATCTCAGTTGTTAGCCCATCCCTTGTAATCTCCCATTCCTCCCTCGCTCCCGCTTCCCCCCCAATCCCCTTCCCTATGTCTGTGACTGAGGGAGACCTCCTCCCCCTGTATATGCTCATAGGGTATCGAGTCTCTTCTTGATGACCTATTATCCTTCCTCTGAGTGCCACCAGGCATCTCCATCCAAGGGACATGGTCAAATATGGGGCACCAGAGTTTGTGTGAAAGTCAGATCTCCTTCTCCACTTAACGGTGGAGAATGTCCTGTCCATCGACTAGTCTGGGTAGGGGTTCGAAGTTTACTGCCTATATTTTCCTTGACTGGTGTCATAGTTTGAGGAGGACCCCAGGACCCAGACCCGCCTGTAGTTTTCCAGGACCCTCTGGATCCTTCTATTTCCTCATTCTCCCAGGCTTCTCACACCTAAAGTCTCAATAGGATGTCCTCCCCTCTGACCCACTTTCCTGATAGGTAAAGTTTTCCATGGGGACGTACCCCTTGGGCTAGTGTCTCGATATAAGTGAGTATATACCATTTAACTCATTTTGCTTCTGAGTGAACTCACTCATTATGACAATTTCTAGTTGAATCCATTTGTCCACAAATTTCGGGAATTCCTTGTTTTTAATAGCTGAGTAGTATTCCATAGTGCAAATGTACCACAGTTTCTTTATCCATTCTTCTACTGAGGGACACTTAGGCTGTTTCCATGTTCTGGCTATTATGAATAAGGCAGCTATGAACATGGTTGAACATATGTCCCTGTTGTGTGGTAGTGCATCTTCTGGGTATATTCCAAGGAGTGGGATAGCTGGGTCTTGAGGAAGCCCTATTCCCATTTTTCTGAGAAAGCGCCAGATAGCTTTCCAAAGTGGTTGTACTAGTTTCCATTCCCACCAGCAATGAAGGAGTGTTCCTCTCTCTCCACATCCTCATCAATATGTGGTGTCATTTGAGTTTTTGATCTTAGCCATTCTGATGGGTGTAAGATGGAATCTCAGTGTCGTTTTGATTTGCATTTCTCTGATGACTAACGAGGAAGAGCATTCCTTTAAGTGTTTCTCAGCCATTTGATAGTCCTCTGTTGAGAATTCTCTGTTAAGTTCCAAGCCCCATTTCGCAATTGGGTTGTTTGGTTTTGTGGTGTTTAATTTTTTGAGTTCTTTATATATTTTGGATATTAGACCTTTGTCAGATGTACGGTTGGTGAAGATCTTTTCCCTTTCTGTAGGCTGTCGCTTTGTTCTCTTGACAGTGTCTCCTGCCTTACAGAAGCTTCTCAGCCTCATGAGGTCCCATTTATTAATTGTTGACATTAAGGCTTGGGCTGTTGGTGTACTGTTCAGGAAGTTGTTTCCTGTGTCTATGTGTCCCAGGCTCTTCCCCACTTTTTCCTCTAACTGAATTAATGTCTCTGGTTTTAAGTTGAGGTCTTTAATCCACGTGGACTTGAGTTTTGTGCATGGTGACAAATAAGGGTCTAATTGCATTTTTCTACATGTAGACATCCAGTTAGACCAGCACCATTTGTTAAAGATGCTATCATTTTTCCATTGAATAGATTTGGCTTCTTTGTCAAAAATCAAGAAAGCAAATGTGTGTGGATTCATCTCTGGGTCTTCAATTCGATTCCATTGATCCACCAGCCTATTGCTTTGCCAGTACCATGCTGTTTTAATTACTGTTGCTCTGTAGTACCGCTTGAGATCAGGTATGGAGATTCCTCCGGAGGATCTTTTGTTGTATAGGATTGTTTTTGCTATTCTGGGTTTTTTATTTCTCCATATGAATTTGAGAATTGATCTTTCAGTATCTTCAAAGTATTTTGTAGGTATTTTGATAGGGGTTGCGTTGAATCTGTAAATAGCTTTTGGTAAGATGGCCATTTTTACTATGTTGATTCTCCCGATCCACGAACAAGGTAAATCCCTCCATCTTCTGATGTCATCTTCAATCTCTTTCTTCAGAGGTTTGAAGTTTTTTTCGAATAAGTCCTTCACTTGCTTGGTTAGAGTTACTCCTAGATACTTTATATTGTTTGTGGCTATCATGAAGGGAGTAGTTTTCCAGTTTCTTCCTCTGCCTGTTTGTCATTTGTATACAGAAAAACTACTGACTTTTTTGAGTTTATTTTGTATCCTGCCAATTTGCTGAAGGTCTTTATCAGCTGTAGGAGTTCTCTGGTGGAATTTTGGGGGTCACTTAAATACACTATCATATCATCTGAAAATAGGGATAATTTGACTTCTTCCTTTCCCATTTGGATCCCCTTGATCTCCTTTTGCTGTCTTATTGCTCTGGCTAGAACTTCAAGAACTATATTGAAGAGATATGGGGACAGGGGGCAGCCTTGTCTAGTCCCCGATTTTAGAGGGATTTCCTTGAATATCTCTCCATTTAATTTAATGTTGGCTGTTGGTTTGCTGTATATAGCCTTTATTATGTTTAGATAAATGCCTTGTATTCCCGATCTCTCCAGCACTTTAAACATAAAGGGGTGTTGGATTTTGTCAAATGCTTTTTCTGCATCTAAAGAGATGATCATGTGGTTTTTCTCTTTCAGTTTGTTTATATGATGGATTACATTGATGGATTTCCGTATGTTAAACCACCCTTGCATGCCTGGAATGAAGCCTACCTGGTCATGGTGAATGATGTCTTTGATATGCTGTTGTATTCGCTTTGCGAGTATTTTGTTGAGTACTTTTGCATCAATGTTCATAAGAGAAATTGGCCTTAAGTTCTCTTTTTTTGTTGGGTCTTTGTGGGGTTTAGGTATCAATGTGACTGTGGCCTCATAGAATGAATTTGGTAATAGTCCATCCATTTCTATCTTTTGGAATAGCTTGCATAGTATCAGTATTAGCTCCTCTTTGAAGGACTGGTAGAATTCTGCACTGAAACTATCTGGCCCTGGGCTTTTTTTTTGGTTGGGAGACTATCAATGGTTGCTTCTATTTCTATAGGTGAAATAGGGCTATTTAATTTGTTTATCTGGTCTTGATTCAATTTTGGCAAATGGAATCGGTTGAGGAAATTTTCCATTTCACTTAGATTTTCAAATTTTGTGGCATAAATGCCTTTAAAGTAGGTTCTTATGATTCTTTGTATTTCTTCAGTGTCTGTTGTTATGTCTCCCTTTTCATTTCTGATTTTGTTTATTTGGATAGTGTTTCTCTGTCTTGTAGTTAGATTGGCTAACGGTTTGTCTATCTTGTTAATTTTATCAAAGAACCAGCTCTTGGTTTTGTTGATTCTTTGGATTGTTCTCTTTGTTTCTAATTTATTGATTTCAGCCCTGAGTTTGATTATTTCTAGTCGTCTACTCCTCTTGGGTGTTTCTGCTTCTTTTTTTTTAAAGCTTCCAGATGTGTTGTTAAGTCGTTTATGTGGGATGTTTCCATTTTCTTTTTAAAGGCACTTAGTGCTATGAATTTTCCTCTTAGCACTGCTTTCAATGTGTCCCACAAATTTGGGTATGTTGTTCCATCATTTTCATTGAATTTCAGGAAGTCTTTTATTACTTCCCTTATTTCTTCCATGACCCATGTGTCATTAAGTAGAAAGTTGTTTAGTTTCCATGTGTTAGTATGCTTTTTGTTATTTCTGTTGCTGTTGAAGTCCAGCCTTAGACCATGGTGATCTGATAAGATACAGGGTATTATTTCAATCTTCTTGTATCTATTGAAGTTTGCTTCATGACCAACTATGTGATCAATTTAGAGAATGTTCCATGGGGAGCTGAGAAAGAGGTATACTCCTTAGCGTTTGGGTGGAAAGTTCTATAGATATCTGTTAGATCCATGTGATTCATGACATTGGTTAATGAAGTTATTTCCCAGCTTAGTTTTTGATTCCAAGACCTATCCTTGAGTGAAAGTGGGGTGTTGAAGTCTCCCACTATTAATGTGTGGGTATCGATGAGTTGTTCAAGCTTTGTTAATAACTCTTACAAATGTGGGAGCCCTTGTATTAGGAGCATATATGTTCAAAATCGTGATGTTTTCTTGATTGACTTTACCTTACACGAGTACGAAGTGTCCATCCTCATCCCTTTTGATTAATTTTGGTTGAAAGTCTATTTTATTAGATATTAGAATGGCTACCCCAGCTTGTTTCTTGTGACCATTTGCTTGGAATATTTTTCCCCAGCCTTTTACTCTGAGGCAATGTCTGTCCTTGTGGTTGAGATGTGTTTCTTGAATGCAGAAGAATGTTGGGTCATGTTTATGCATCCACTCCGTTAGTCTGTGTCTCTTTATTGCAGAATTGAGACCATTGACATTGAGAGATACTAATGACCAGTGATTGCTAAGTCCTTTCATTTTTGGCATTTGTAATAGTCGAGATTTTGTGAGGTTGTGATTTTGCGATGGTATAATTACCTATTTCCTATGTAGTTTTGGTTGTAGTTTGACCCATTGGGGTGGAGTTTTCCTTCTAGTAACTTCTGTAAAGCCGGATTTGTGGCTAGGTACTGTTTGAATTTGTTTTTGTCATGGAATATCTTGTTTTCTCCGTCAATGGTTATTGATAATTTCACTGGGTATATAATCTTGACTGGTATCTGTTTTCTCTTAGGATTTGCAGAACCTCTGTCCAGGCCCTTCTGGCTTTTATGGTCTCTGTTGAGGAGTCCGGAGTAATTCTGATGGCTTTGCCTTTGTATGTTACTCGACCTTTTTCTCGTGCTGCTTTTAATATTTTTTCTTTGTTCTGTATATTTTGTGTTGTTATTATTATGTGGCGAGAAGTTTTTTCTATTTAGGTCTATTCTATTTGGTGTTCTGTATGCCTCTTGTATGTTCATATGCATCTCCTTCTTCAAATTGGGGAAATTTTCTTCTATTATTCTATTAAAGATGTTTTCTGGGCTGTGAAGTCAGTTGTCTTGTCTTTCGCCTACCCCTATTATTCTAAAGTTTCGTCTTTTCATGGTGTCCTTGATTTCTTGAATGCTTTGTGTCAGGCACTTTTCAGATTTAGAATTTCCCTTGATGGATGTTTCCAGTTCTGTGATTGTATCTTCAAGACCCGATATTCGTTCTTCCATTTCTTGCAATCTGTTAGATAAGGCCACCTCTGAGATGCTTGCTTTCTTTTCTGATGCTTCTCGATCACATTTTTCTTCCGTGTGTTCCTTTATGATAGCTTCCATCCTTATCTTCAGGTCTTGAACTGTTTTAATGATTTCCTTCATCTGGTTATTTGTATTTTTCTGAAATTCTTCAAATGCCTCTTTATATGACTCTTTTAAATCCTCAGCCCTCTTGTTTGCCTCCTCCTGCATTTGTTTACAGATTTTATTTGTTTCTTCCCTTATCATCTTACTTACTAAGGACTAGAGGTCATTTTCATGTATATCAATTGTTGTTGGGTTCTCCAGGTTGTTTTCATTGGGCTTGCTAGAATCTGGAGATGCCAACCTGTTTTGGTTTTTGTTAGTGTTCTTTCGCTGTCTTCTTGTCATTTTGGTGTCTCTGGTGTTGGGAGGTGGTTTGTAGTGACCTTCCCTGTTTGAGAGTGGATAGTTGATGCCTGATTATAGGTAGGGTACCCTTGCCTGTGGCGATCAGGGAGTATTTCCCTGGACCAGGCAGGTGATTCAGGTTCTACTCCTGGAGATTTTTCTCAACACCTTAGGCTCCAGGCTGAGTCTTGCAAAGTAGGTTTCTGTTTGGGCCTTTTCACTTTGCTTCTGTAATTCAGACCAGCAGTTTTGGGCACTAGAGTAAGGTTAGCACACAAGCTCTCTGGTTGTGTAGGTTGATCCCAGCTGCCTGTCCTTCCTGTTTCTTTGTAGCCAAGACACCAGGTGGATCAGATCTTCTGGGCTGCAGCTGTCTTTTGGCTCTACCTCTATACTCTCTAGGAGCATGAAGCCTCTCCCATGAATTTGGGAGTTCTTGCTGGGTCTGCAGGAGCTGACCCAGCTAGGATCTGCCTGTTGGAGATTACAGGATCAGTGCCTGGTGGGCCACTGGCAGTATCCAAGGAGGCAGCAATTTCCATGCCCCTGTAAGCCAGGACACTCCCAGACAATGGCGATTCAGACCGCTGGCGGGAATCCCCTGTATCTTCTCTTTCTGCCAGTGACAGCCAGTATACTCCCAGCTCGCTGTAGGTCAGCAGTTCGACCCTGCAAGCACAACCCACGGCTCCCTATGTCGTGGGAGGTCCTGTCGCGCCTGCCAGAATGGACCTAGCTAGGTTCTGTTTGGGGAGTGCCAGTTCCGTGCTGGCTACAATGGCGATTCAGACCGCTGGCGGGAATCCCCTGTATCTTCTCTTTTTGCCAGTGACAGTCAGAATGCTCCCAGCTCGCTTTAGATCTGCAGTTAGATGCTGCAAGCAAGACCCACGTCTCCTGATAACGTGGGCGGTCCCACTGGGCTGTGGGAGCAGTCCACGCTGGTTTCTAACTGCCCGTGTTTCGTGTTTGTTTTTTATAAGAATATAAGCACGTATTCCAGTTCAAAGTGATGGAGACAGAGTGGTTTATTTAAACCGTGAGCCTCCTTTGAATAGATGTGACGGATTGGAGCACAGAGATTTCACTCTCTCACTGCAGACCCTTGACTGTAAGAGGAGATCTCATCTCAGCAAGCCAGATTAGAGACTCATGAGCTTCTTGGTACCTTATGCTACTATTTGGAAAGCAGCCCCCTTTCTCTTTGATCTTCACACACTCTTTTCTTCTCTTTCTAAAGAGTTCTTGTTCTGAACACTTCTCAAAGCTAGCCTAGAGACCTCCATTCTGGATTCATGAGTGTCAAAGTCAAATGGTACATTATAGATGTGAAGGCTTCCAGCAGCTCTCCAGAATACTGTCAGCAAGGAGAAGTGAGGGTACTCACATGCTTTCTTCTCATTGAACGCTGCCATTAGGTGATGTTTTGGTGCATCTGTTCTGGCCAGAAAGAAAACTGTGACTATCATCATTGGAATCCAGAAGAAGACATTGCTGTGACCGATAGACACAGTTACACTTCTCTGGTTAGGACAGGTTTCATTCACTAGTGGCCAACATCACACGGAGCAGGCAAAGGCTTCTATGAATGAGAGCAGAGTATGGCCATGCTAACATATACACCCTGAAAGGTGGTGAGTCATTGCCACCTGGTGGTTAAAGCGAGTTTACCTCTGTTGATGATTGACACTGTCAAGGGTGGTAAGCTCACAGGATCTTACTTACTGGCTCTTGGCACTGGAAAGGGTTATCCAGTTGCAGGTGGTGTAAATTTTTACTCTAAAATAATTTCCATCTCCATTGCGCTACTTGTAATGACCTCATCTGTCTCCTTCCTGCTGTACTTTTGTAGAACGGGAGAACTGTATTACAGAAGCTCTAAGCTCCTGATTTGTACAATGCAGCACACTCAGAGACAGGCTTTATCCCCTGAATACATCTTGATTGCCATGTAGACATGGCTATAAATTCTTTAAGATAATCATTCAGGTCTGTGGTTTCCTGAAAACTCTTTGACTCAAGTATGCGAGTAAATCTATTCCTTGATATGATAGTACTGTCATAATATGTGAGAAGTAAGATTATATTTTGACCACTAAAGATAAAAAGAAAATAATGCTTCTAACTTCCAACATGGAGCCAATAATGACTGCCAGAACGTGACATTAAGGAATTAAAAAATATGAGAACTAACAGAAGTATTGATAAACAAATACATATCAACTGTGCTCCAACTGGTTTGATTTGGTAATGAAGGTGATCAAACAGAAATAGAAGGTCATGTGCCCTTTTAAAACATGCAGTAATAGATTAACAAAATGAGTGTCGTAGGAGTCATCTCTCAGAGCTGCCCAAGGCAACAGTAGAACACTCACAAAAGCAGCGTGAATCTAATCAGCAATTCATGTCCTCCTCTCCTTGGCAATTTTCTGTTTCCATAGCTGCAAAAGCATCATGGAAAATGCTGTCTCCGATGACAGTTTTTCCTCTTAGCTATGGCAATAACTTTGTCTGTGTCCCTCTCCATTGTGACAAAGTGCTGTCTTGGGAAAGGTTTAGTTAGTCTTCTTTCTGCACAGGGTGGCTCAACTGCATGCCTTTGTCTTCCTTCTAGTATTGACAGAAATGACCTGGAGAAGCATTTGAGATGAATAAACTCATTTTGTGAAATCATGCAGAAATGTGCCACAGTGTTAGACAACTACGCGGAAGCAAGCCTTGTACCGCTGTGCTGAGAGGATATTATTCCAACAATTCACACTGCAGACCATACTGATCTCTCCATCTTCAGCTCTGATTGTACAGCATATACTTTTCAGCCATATAAGCCTATATAAAAATACAATAAGCGGAGGTTAAGCACCCCACTCCCTTTTTGTCAGCAGCACATTTGATTGTACATTATATTTCTACAGGATCACATAAAGGCAGCAATGCATCATCAGGAAAATTTACTTCTAACATTCAAAGTCAATGATGCAGATCGTGCCAAAGCAGCGTCCTCACTGTGGGATATGAACTGTCCTCAGTACCCAGCCCAGATGTTGGTAACAACCAATAAACTGTACTATACACACATATTGGAGAGCAGTGGCTTGAAGGCACGGCCTGCTTAGCTAGATTTATTAGGCGAGATCTTAATATGCCATATGGCAGCGTGGCTCTTCCAGTCCGCACAGCCCTGCTGAGGAATCGGATTGAAGTGAGATGACCGGCCCTCCCACAGGCACAGATGACTCCCCTGGGAAAGAAGAGCTGGCTGCAAGATTTTTCACCAATGTCACCCATGATATGTGTCCTTGTACTCCATTATGCCTCAATATGGTTTCAATCAGAGAGGGGACTTCCATTATCCCTCATGTTTAGAGAAGCCTCTAGACACTGTGAGTATGGTGGGGAGTGAGTAGCAGAGGGCAGGGCTGAGATCCATCAGGCTTTTCCACAGAGCTCCTGCTTTTTATTAAGACAGTTTGTGTAGGAAATACAAACTAGGGGATTTGCAATGCTTCTCAAAGCTATTATTCATGTAAATGGAAAAGTGGCATCGTGTATGATGTTTAGAATACCAGAGAGTGAAAAATATTTTTTCCTTCTTGTTGAAGATAGCTACATGAGAACAACTTTTCTTTAGTTAAACATCAAGCCTTACACACACACACACACACACACACACACACACACACACACACACACAAATACACATACACACACAGGCTTCTGTTGGAAGTATTTGTGCCAACACTTCTGTTTTCTTTTCATTAACATACAAGATAATTCTGTCAATATTTTAAATATGTTAGGTGTTGTCATTGTGAAATATGTGTATTAGCTATCTTTTCAAGTTAGTGATATAACCACATTTTTCTGCGTAAGTGAAATGAAAAAATTTATCTTGTATATATTAACTTCATTATCTATTTTTTAATTTTAATTTTTTGTAAACACTCCAGTCCTAGTAGTCTAGGAGCTGTTGTTATTAAAAGGGATGTCAAAATATGTTTTAGAAAGGTAATTCAGTGAATAGGTGAGTTTTGAAAGATGAACCCTCAGAATAGTACACATCACTTCCTGATAATTGTACTTAAATGAAGAAGTCTTATTTAAGATAGGACATTCAGAGCCGGGCGTGGTGGCGCATGCCTTTAATCCCAGCACTCAGGAGGCAGAGGCAGGCGAATCGCTGTGAGTTCGAGGCCAGCCTGGTCTACAAAGTGAGTCCAAGATGGCCACGGCTACACAGAGAAACCCTGTCTCAAAAAACCAAAAAAAAAAAAAAAAAAAAAAAAAAAAAAAAAAAAAGGACATTCAGCAAGAACAACCTTGAGTTCAGTAAAACCATCCTCAGCATGCAGAACACAAAAGGTCAGTGCCCTGAGAGCTACAGTGAGACACAGGGGAATGCGTCCTGCAACAATTGGTGACATCACAATGGGTTCTATGAAGTAGATACACACAGCACGCTGCTGTACATTGTCTAGTGTTGATGGTTATATGGTAATTACATGAGAAATGTATTTATTGGTGAGGTTAAACAATAAATTATTCACAAGTGACAGCATATCAGGCATCTATTCTCAAACTTCTCAAATAAAAAAACGGCTGTTGAGCCTGAAGTGCTGATTTAGTGGATAAAACACTTACTGCTCACATAGGGGACCCAGGTTCACTTCCCAGTACGCACATGGTGGCTCACAGCATATCAACTCCAGTTCTAGGGAATTTGACCCCTCTTCTGACCTCAGGCTTCTGCACACACACATTATGCTCAGGCCCACACCCATACATATTAAATAAATAAATATTTTAGAAACCCAGATTTTTAATATTATTTTTTTCTCAATTAAAAGTATTTGCAATTTTAAAAATGGAATTAATGGAATGTTCCTTACTATGCTTTTAAAACATTTGGTATCTCTATGTGAAAGTTAAGAATACTTCATTTCACCAGGGAAATCAGAAAAATCTAAGAATTATAGAAAGTGATAACTAGCTAATTGCTTATCTTTATTTCTGGACTATATTACAAAGATGAACTTCAATAGTTATGAAGCAATTATATGGGTAAATGATATTTAATATTTTAATTCCTTGTTAAATTGGTTGATTAATTTTTAGATAATATCATTAAATGAAATAAATATCAGAAACAGCCACAGAAGTATGATGGTGCTGGGTAGTATATACTGTTCAAGCCAAGGAAGAGTTTCTCGTTAACATTCCAGAATGGAAATTTTCATTTGTTACCCAGGCTGATTTCATATTAAACACAGTATTTTGATAGAAGTCATGTACTGTACACACTGTCTTGTTTAGTCTTGAGCATCACTAATATTTCTATGGTGATATTTGCAGAAGAGATGCTATGGTCTTAAGTTGACAAGTTAGTAACTCTTCTATCCCTATAGCAACTACAAAACAATTCAATTGGAAATTTTACAATTAGATTTTGCCTTTCCACTTAGGTGCTTATTGGTTATTATTTTATCCCTCCCTGGAATTCTTTGAATTCTTTGAATAGTACTAATATGTGTGTTCTCCTCTGGTAATTTTTGACTGATGGACAATTAATTGTGGCCTGGTAAGACTTACATGGGAGTTAATTTAGTTAAACTGTGCTTGCGTCTATCCTTAGTACTGTGTTGTGTTTGCAGGTGGTGGAATATTTAGGGCTTTGGGACAGAAAAACATTGAGGGAACCTGTTTTATTTTGAGTAGCTGATTGTACTACGACACCACTATGTTTTGTGTGTTTTTTCCCTCCCGTCCCCATTCTCCCAGAGTAATGACTCATGAGACTCAAGATAATTATTTTACAGATACCTAGGCCATATAGCTAGGCTTTCTCTGACTAGCCCATCTCTTAAACCAATCCATTTATTCTAACCTACGTTTCGCTACATACTACGTGCCTGCTTACCCGAGCTCAGACACCATGCGTTGATCTTCCTCACATCATTCTGGCTGAATCCTGTGTGCCTGGCTCTATCCCAGAATGCTTTCTGCCTGTGGGATGCCCCATTTATTTCCTGCCTCAGCCATAGCCCATATGCTTTTAAATTGACAGGTGTTGCATCCATACAACACACAAGAGATTCCTTCAGAAGAGTTGGGTATAGAATTCTTGCGATGATGATTGTTAGGAAGATGTAGGTGAGCAATTAACAGAACCACTGTTATTAGATCAGCCTTTAGACATGACTTGTAGACAGCGAGACTCCGGGAAGTCAGAGAACATTTTGTGTGATCACACAGCATCAGTATTCCTGGGGAAGGGGAGTAAGACACAGGGCCTAAAGGTCCTTGTAAGTGTCCCTATGAAGTAGAATGTAAGGGAGTTCACACAGAGAGTTTTTATTTGGAATCTGAAAATTCATGCCTTATATTTCTTCTATATGTTTGTCCTAGGGTTTATCTGGGCCAAGTACCCTAAGTTACCTTTGTAGCAATTAGATTTTATATATACCAAGAGCATATTTATGTTCATGGACAAGTCCTTTATTTTAAATTTCAATGTATTAGGAACCAGCTACAGGCACAGCTACTCGATGTGCAAATGTTTCCTCTCACCCTTTTCTAGTCCAAGAAGCATTTTCAAAGGTCTAACAGATGTTTTTCCCAGCAATACACGAAACAGGATTTCTGAAACAGCTCTATTGCTTCTAGATTTTCTATACTGAATAGACCGGGAAGGCTGCACTCCTCCAGGTTCAAAGGGGGCAAAGCTGTTTCTGAAGCTGTGTTTCTATAGGTCACTGGGTACTGGGTACCTTGTGACATCACTGCAGAACTACAACTGTCAAGGGTAGTCTGCTAGGAACACAGTGAGGCCATAAGCATGACAGGTACCTTGTCAATTCAGCAGGAAGTTCTGAGCCTCCAGTGGACTGCTCAGACTCAAACAAGTATCCAGGAGAAAAACCAAAGCACCTTTCCTCTCCGATCTGAAGGAGTAACGTTTTCTTCTTGAAATAAGTGTAATGGACAAAATCTGATGGACCGGCAACAAACATTTCAGAAGGCACAGACATACACAGGCTATGCTCAGAGTTTCACAATAATGGGCAAAGAAATTGATGTTGCCTTTTAATTTTCTATTGTGATAAAAGAGCTATTTTAAATATTTTATGTTCTCTGCTAGGTTCTTGGCAACTAGAGGGCAAATGTGCAGTTAGAATGAGCAATATTTTCTGTTGTTCTGAGGCATAAGGTCAGAAACAGAAATTATCTGAGGTTTGCTCTTCGGATTAGTAGCTCAATTTTACATTCTGAATATATATATATATATATATATGAGTTATATTTTATACTTGCCAGTTTTGTATATTTTTATTCAAAATAATGACAAAGTATTAAAATAGAAGACACTAAAGCTTTATTTCTTAACCAGGTTGTTTAATATTTTGGTATTTACATATAGAAAACAAGGAAGCATTTTTAAAAGCCAAAATAAATGCTGGATTTAGAAAATGATATTCTAGCCTTGCTGAGACTACAGCGGACAAGAGGTACCTTTCCCTGTGCTCATGCTATTATCGGCAGCAAAAGATTTGACCTCATTTCCCATTTTCAAATGCCCTAGACAATCCACTCCCTGATTATAAATACTTCTGATTACAGGCAGTTCCTGCCTGAGCCACCAAGTCACCTTTATAGATTAGATAATGGAATATTGACAGAAGGCATGAAACTCTGCGCCCTGAGGAAGTCCCAGCATATCAGTGGACTCTGGAAAGTTACAAAACTTCTTGGGGTCTGTTTTTTCAAGTGTAAAATGGGACAGATAGAAAAAACTTTCATGTCCTAAAGATTAAACTAACACACTTAGCACAGTACCTGGTACACAAAAGGAGACAAGTACGTGTTTTCTGTAATGTTACTGTGATTCAAGATACAGCAAAATTGTAAGAGTAAATAGAAAGCAAACATAACCCACTCAAGGGTATAATTAATTTTTTTAGTTAAGGTAGAGAATATTGGCAAGTTCTTTTTCAGGATTTCCTTATTCATATACTTGACATAAACATCAGTGTATGCTAAAGATGTGAATTTTCAGAGAGCCCTCGACTTTGATTTCATTTCTTAAACTTACAAATACAAAATTATTATTGTGTGAAAGACTTCTTTGTTTTTAACTGTATGCATGGGTGCATTGCTTGCGTGTACATCTGTGCTGTGCGGATGCCTTTGAGGCCACAAAAAAAAGTGTTGGATCCCACAGAACTGGAGTTACAGATGGTCGTGAGCTATGATATCAGTGCTGGGAATAGGCCTCTGGTACTCTGGAAGAACAGTCCCTCCAGCCCTCAAGGTATTATTTTAATATGTACCATGAAATCCTCTGAGTTAAGCCTGCTCATTCTAGCTTTAAACTTATAGGACTTTATTTTTAATTCTATAGGATTTTTCTTGTAAATCTTACTATAATCTACATCTGAGCCAAAACCAAACCTTTTCCATGAACTGTTCAGGCACTGCAAAGATCCATCTACACTCATGGTAACCCAGATGAAAATGAGTATTGTAAGTAATAAGTTATATTGAGGTTTTTTTTTTTTTTTTTTTAAGTAAGGGTCTCTACAAGAGTTCAGACAAAAGTCAAGTTCTGTATACCTGAGGTGAGGCACAAATATTCTGAAATAAATCCTACTTGCAAACACACATTACAACATTTGTTTATAATCAATACTATAATCAAGGATTACTTCATTACTTTAAACCATGCTCACTCAATGAGCTCATTGACATTCTCAGTTATGTATGTTCACTTGGTACCAGTAGGAAATTCACTTGATATGAATGATGTCACCGCATAAAATAAGTTGATTGCCTAGTCAAAATTATACCCTCCACTTTCATTCACAAAAGAGCTACACTTCAAGCTTTGCAGATGCTTATTCATGCAGTGCAGGCTCGGGGAAATCATTGTTCTTATAGTGTCAAATCAGCATTTTAGTTTTTCTATTTTAATTTTAGAATGTAAGCCAAACATCTAGTCCTACCTAATGGTAGGAAGAGAAAGGGTAGGAAGCAAATATCTCTGTACTTTACACTTCAAACTCGTGGCCTCTCAGTAATGTAGCAATTATTTTTGAAAGGGCCTTTATGTTGGCCATAGAAATTTAATAAGCTTTGGTTACTTTTATTTGGGTCTACTTTTATTTTACTTTTTGTGTCTTTTATAGCTTAATGCTTCTATGTTAAAAATCAGGATCCAATGAATAAAGTAACCATAAAAAAAATACATCAACTCATGAAGCTATTTTTAGAAGGAATTCAGCCAAGATAGGCATGCGTCCTCAAAGCCATGCTATTAGTAGGATAGTATTTAAGGACTTCATTGTGGTTCGTCATGTCAGCTTCACAATTATTCATATTATTTTAGAGTGATTCTGTGGTGAATTAGAAAATGGTGATCTTTGCGATGATATACTGGCTGTCAGATTGTGGTTTTGCCTATTAATACTCATATAATATTAGACCATTTTTTTGATGACTTAAGTCTTCAGTTTGTTCTAAGGATCCTTACCTGAACCACAAGTTTAGCAGGACTAAATAAGTAGGGGTTAGAAACCTATCAGATAGTATTTTTGTATGCTATTTCTTTGTTTGCATCAATGAAAGCAAAGCTTAGTCTGTGGAAAAACTGTCCTGGAAGTGTCATATCTATCTTTCCCATGATTATATTTTCCCGACCAGTTTACAATTTTCCATGAAAAAATTCAACCTCATTAACTGAACCCAAGGTTTTTGTTTTGTTTTGTTTTCCTATGTCTTTTTAAAAAAAATCACGTAATGATAATTTTCCACTCCAAAGGGTGCATTTCCCATGTCTTGATTTTGATATCTTCTCAGTTTTATTTGTTGTGATTAGGTAAAGTGTGTTTCCTATAGCTGGGTTATCAGTTATTCTGGAAACAGAGGACACCGTCAGAAGAAATCTAATGATGAAAAGCAGTGTTGCCTTACTCTGGCTTTTTCCAGTGCTTCAGCACTTAGTCAAAGCCCTATAAAGAAAATGTCGTCAGTGAGAGCTGAGAAAGTAGATCTCCTTCACAAAAAACATGGTGCAGTAATTTTAATAAATTACTATTTATTGAAAAGCAACATGACTAGTCAAATATGATCTCAGAAAGGAGGATGCCAACAAACATGCCAAACTTCCTGAGGAAAGTCAACGGGCCCTCAACCTTAGACAGAGACTTGTAAGCAACCAAGGAAACAGGACAGGTAGTCTTCTTATGGAAGAACACACGAATTGAGTTTTGGTGCAAAATGGTCAGCCCTGAAGATATGCATATAAGTAACATTATATGAATTCAGCAGGTTAAATTTGAGAATTTATATGTATACAAATATATATATGCATCTAATAACAATTGATGAAAAAGGAGGTCATAAAATTGAAGGAGAGTCTGGATGGTTTTTGGGAGTATTTGGATGGAGGAAATGGAAGAAAGTGTAATTAAAATACAATCACAAAACTAAACCAACCAAAAAGGACCTTTACTCATTAGCACAACTCTCTTATTGTTGTTTCATTCTTGTTACATGTCCTCGCCTCTGTTATGGTCAGAATCAGAGCTGTTAACTGTTTTATCTTAAAAGCACACATATCTGCTTTCTAAACATTGGGTTGACACAGTTCTGGAATGATTTGATGGTTGTGGTTTGGGCCAGGTAAATCCAGCAGAGAAACAGCTTTCTGATTTCTCAGTCCTGACGATCTCAAGTGGCCTCCCAGCCACTTGATCCCCATTCTGTTTCATGAGTTCTAGGAGAAATGGCTATCTCCAACATTATTTTACAGAAAGCACCTGGAAACTTTCCCTGAAAGGCTCTGCATATGTGCCACTGGTCACATACACTAATGTCCCCAGTTACCTGCACGGAACATGGGAAAGTCAGTGTATGTAGCTGATTTCCATCACTAAAGAAAGACAGGCACAGTAAGTGGGTGTTGGGGACCAGCTCATAGTCCCTGCACACATCTTCTGGGTCCCCCTGGATAGTGATTGGCAGGTGGATGCCACTAGTTTGACTTGAACATTTTAGGTATAGGAAGAAAAACACATCCTTTTAGCAACTTGAAAAGCAAATCAAATGGGTTCCAAATGCAAAGAGTTATGGACTCAGTGTTTCCACTTCTAAGATTATAAGGGACAAAGAGTGACAGCATGGAAATGCAGAACATTTTTTATTTTGAGTAATCAGATGAATATGCATCTTCTCAATAGCATTGCCAAGGATAGATTTTTTTTTCACAGTATAAATAGGGTCACAACAGCCCACACAGGAGATTGCTTTTGGCCAGAACACCTGGATTCTATTTAATATTGACCCAAAGTCTGGAAATTTAAAAAGCATTTGTATACAAACAGCAATTCATACTGTGAAATTGGTAGTTTGCTTTCTATGCTTAGTTGTCTTTCAGGAGTAAATAATGTGAATTATGGAAACATCCTGTGGTAACTAGAGAGTCCTTGGTGAATAATCCCAGAAAAATGCAATTGGATAACTTGGGGGACACACTGTCTAAAATTATTATGTCTCTTTAATACCCTTGCCATGCAGAAATACAATCTTTCTGGAGATTATAATAGGTATCCTAGAATTTCTGTCTCTTTCTTTGGGACATAGCAGATTTACTTGGATTCATGTATTGAACTCTGCCTCTCATATCTTCTTCACATACTTTAATATTCATTCCACTTTCTCACAATCTTTGGCTGTTTTCCCATGCTTCATACATGACTGAGAAATTCTGGTCTCTTCAAGAATTCCACAAACGGAATTGTGAGAGATTCGCTTCGCTTCGCTAAGTCTTGCAGGTTTGATTCCTCTCTTCTCTCTCCACGGCCAGCATACAAAGCGCCTTCCTGCTAGGTAGCCAAGATCGTGAACACTTACTGCACAGGAGGCCTTGACTTTTCTTGGAAATTATTTATCAGATGTGAAAAGATAATAAAGATTGAGGGGAGTGGGCTAACGTGTCCTTTATGCAGGAAGGCAAGAAGAATAGAAGAAAATGGGCATTGGCTTAGCGAAGGATCACGGTGAACTGTTTTTCAGGAGTCCTTTTCCTTCACAGACAGCACTGGGAAACCGTGGGATGTGCTTACATTCTCCACCCTCCAGAGCAATCTTCCCTTCCTATTCTCTGCTGTCGCTTTGCTATTTCAAGCCTTAACTACAAGCGAAAGTAACGGCTTTCTGAGATAATGGCTGCTTACAAAGGGCCGTTTTACCGTACAGTGATGCTGCATGATGGTTCTTCTTGCTGTAGGTAGTTTACTGTATATGTGTATAATAATATAAATGTATATGTAAAAGAATAAAAAAAATTAATAAGAAAAAGAGAAAAGAAAGTACTGTTTGTTACAACATGCCGAATAGGTGGTAGAAATTTGTGGAATGTACTAAGGCAACTCCTGAGAAACTAAAAACAAAAGCTATTGGTGTAGAGAAGAAAATTCACGGTTTTGTTAGTACTACACAGCTGTAAGAGGAATATCTGAGCAGACGACTTGAGAGATAATTTCTCTCAAGTTTTCAAGATCTCTGTCCATAGCCAATTGTGCTATTACACCTGGGTTCTTGTATGATAAAGCAGAGGCCATTGTGAAGAGTGTGTGGGGTAGCGCTACTTACCTCATGGTAGCCAATGGGGAGGAAAGAGAAACTATCAGAGGCTAGACTGACCTTCTTATGGCCTGCCATTGCTAATTAGCCCACACTTTCTACTCATCAGTAGTTTATTCAGTTAAGCATCCAAAACAGGCCTTATCTAGACCCTTGATCCAATTCTTTCCGAGGCTGGCCACAATGTCTGTAACTTACACATGGGCTTTGGAGAAACATTTTGTGTCAATATTGTAACCATGACTGTTTGTAATGCATTGTCTTGCAAACAATACGATGATGCTAAAGGTTTAACCATCAAGGCCTTTGTGCTAAAGGAAAAAAAGTCTTGGAATTAAATATAAAATAAAGAACTGAATGAGGAACGTGCAATTAAACTCATACAAAGAAACAACTTTGTCTGGGCTGTTAGGTTGAAATTTGATGCAAGAAATTTGAGCCAAGATCCATTTCAGGAGAGGATTTTTTTTTAGGGTACGGGTCATTGGAGCCCCCATGAAGTCCAACTACTCTTTTTACCTGTGGCAGCACCTTAAGGTAGACTCTTTCTTACTCTTATCCCTCTGAGTGCTTTCATCCATAAAGATTTAAAGACACCACATTTTGCCTGAAATTTTTCAATTAATTATTCATTTGGTACAACAACTAATAAAGGGTGAATGCTGTATCACTCTACGGCTTCCAGTGGCTTTTCAAGTATATGAATCAATAAGAGAATGAATAAAAGAGCCATATAAAAGACTATAAGGATGTTATATCTTCTCATCATTTTAGACACTATAGTGAGTAATTTTCAACATAGTTAAAGGAATTGATTCGTAGAAAGCAAAGAGGAAGCATTCATTACTTATTTCTACATAGAGAGCTATTTAAAAAGGTAAAGCTTAAAAAATATTCCTTGCTGGTAGCAATATTAACACCCTATTCAGAAAATTATTAGAAAAGCCAGATTTGGATGAGATACAACAGTACCCAAGTCGATATTCTCATATGTCAAAAGAAACTGCAGGTGAGAGAATCTGAGAAATTTTGCAGTAGATCTTTCATTATTAAATTATCTTTTGATCATGGAACCTTTTCCAGACCCTAGTGTCAACAACACAGTAAAAGCTGATCAAGAGATCTAAATACTAGATGTACTGTGAGTTTGAATCTGTGTCTCTTAGACGTATAGGCCAGAAAGGTAAGTCCTACAGTTCAGAATGACTAAATTAATTTTTGAATGAATGTGATTGGGATACACCCATCCGGCTCTTTTCAAACTATTTTAAGTTTATGATATCATCACATGATTTCCTCCTTTTCCTTTCCTTCCTTTAAACCTTCCTGTTAAACTCTCATTTAACAGTGTGGCTTCTTTAATTGTTGGTATATATACATACACACACACACGTGGGAATAGCCTGTATAAGAGGAAGGTGCACAGGTCCAGTGATATAAAAGCAGGATGGGGACAAAGAGGTCTGCATCAGATTAATATGCATGACGGCAGACAAGGGCGTGTGCTGCGCTGATGAAAGTCCAGAGGCAAAATGTCATAGGACTGGGGTAGTCATGACTAAAAGCCATAGCCCAGCATAGCTATAAAGACATGGATCATAGAAGTAGCGCAGATCTCTCTGCTATGGTGCAGATCACATTATCAGCAACACTCTACACTAAAATACACTAATGTGCATGGATTTGTGAGGTGTGAACTCATCTCCCTTCCAACTATTCATAACATTTACATTTTTGGTAAATTGTTTTCCAGTGTCTGGAAACAGCTTTTATAAAATAAGGAGAATTTGCTTCTTTGACTAGATATATTCATAGAATTTCTTTCATTTTATTTATTTTTCTATTCTTCTCTCATATATTATATCTCAAGCACAGTTCCCCCTCCTTCTCCTCCCTGATTTACCCTGCTCTGTGTGTCCGAACAGTAACCAAACCTGGCATATAAAGTTACAATAAGACCTGACTTATGCCATTACCTCAAAGGCTGGATGAGGCAACACAGTAGGAAAAAAAGGGTCCCATAAGTAGGAAAAGGAGTCAGGGACAGGCTCTGCTCCCACTGTTAGGATTTCCATAAGAACACCAATACATAATATGTCTGCAGAAGACCTAGGTCAGACAACCACCAGCTCCTTGATCTCTGCGATCTAGCATGGGTCATGGTCAGTTGGTTCTGTGGGACGTGTTCTTGTGGTGTCTCTGATTCCTTTAGTTCCTCTGACACTTCCTCAGTCTCGCCTCCACAGGAATCCTGGAGCACTGCCTAATGTCTGGCGGTGGAACTCTGCATCTGATCCTGTCAATTGCTGAATGAAGTCTCTCTGGTCTCTGTGATGATGATTCTGTTATGCCCTGTCCTAGAACACTCTGCAGGCAGGATAAACTGTAGGTCAAAGGGTTTGCAGCTTGGTTGGTGCCCTATTGCCTCCACTTGAGGCCTCGCCTGGTTATAAAAGATGGCTGCTTCAGGCTCTGTGCTCCCTCACTAGTAGGAGTCTATGCCAGAGTTACTCATAGATTCCATGGGGTTTCCATTGCTCTAGATTTCCACCTTGCCGCTGAAATGCCACCCAATTCCACACATTTCTCCCAGGATTTTCTCCTTCTCCACTCCACCTGACCCCTCCTATTCCCAGCCCCACCTACCTCCAGCCTACCGACTAACTCTGTTCTATTCCCTTTCCCCAAAGAGATTCACTCTAAGCCCTCCTTGTTACTTATCCTCTCTGTCTGTGGACTATAACATGTGTGTCTCTTATTCTACAGCCAATGTCCACTTATAAGTGAGTACATAGCATGTTTCTCTTTCTGAGTTTGGGTTACCTAACTCAGGATGATTTTTTTTTTCTAATACCATTCATTTGCCTGAAAATCCCAAAATGTCATTATTTTAACAGCTCAGCAATACTCCATTGTGTAAATTTACATATTCTTTATCTATTCTTTAGTTGGGGGATGTCTAGGTTGTTTCCAGTTTCTGTCTATAATGAATAAAGCTTCTGAGAACATAGTTGAGCAGATGTCCTTCTGATAAGATGGAGTGTCCTTTGGGTATTTGCCCAGGAGTGGTATAAGTAGGTCTTCAGCTAGACCAGTTCCTAATTTTCTAAGAAAATACATTAACTTCCAAAGTGGCTGATTAAGTTTGCACTCCAACCAGCAGTGGAGAAGAGTTCTATTTGCTCCACATTCTTGCTAGCATGAGCTGTCTCTTGAGATTTTGATCTTAGCCATTCTGACAGGTGCAAGATAGAATCTCAAAGTAGTTTTGATTTGCATTTCACTGGTGGCTAAGGATATTGAACGTTTCTTTAAGTGTTTCTCAGAAGAAATTTGAAAACTCTGAAATTCTTCTATTTAGAATAGACAGCTCCCAGGACACCTTCAAAGAAAACTTCCAATCCCGATTGGTCCAGCATTTTAGACTGTCCCATACAGGACTCTAGTTAAGCCTGGAATTTCTCAACATGTAGAAACTGAACCACAAAAGCTATTCCTAGCTTGTTTAACCATTCCCTAATTTTATTTGAGTTCCTACACCGGTATTATGTGTCCCAAATCAGCCAGAAGAAACCTTAAGAGAATGATGCCCCATTTCCTTTAAGGGGGATCAGATAAGTTTTTGGTTGCTTTCTTGGCCTCTAGAGAGTTATTTTCAATGGGAGTTAGTTATTATTAATGGCCTTAATTAGAGAGAAAACAAGGTTGGACTCAGGGAAGTCTCTCGTTTCCTTTAACTCTCATTCTTAGGTTTAGAGATAGGGGTTGAAAAGAAAGAAGGGGGCATATGGAAATATATAGGGAAGATAGAACAAAAAGTAGATCAGTGAATCTACTCCTCAACTTAATGCTTCAATTGTCACTCACAAGGCTATTTTTAATTCACTAATATAGAATTTTGTATATAGATGCAAAATAAGTTTAATTTTAGATACAGTGGTATAGAATTTAACTGTAAGATTATACTTCACACACATTAGATATATTTCTACTCTAATATGAGGCATTGTATCCATATAACTGAATTATGATACAAGGTTTACTTCCATTACTTTGAAAGTGCTATTGCAGGCTGGTTAGGTTAAAGAAATTATACAAGTTAATTATTACTTGATCAAATCATGGTCACATCAATTACTAGTCTATTTTATCACATGAATATCATCTTAGGTTCAACAGATAAATATGACTGTATAGAAAGATAAGGTAAAATAGTTAGACAAGGTCTTCAAAATCCTCAAAGACATACAGAATATGGCATTTAAAATGTTTTTGTTATTTTAAAGGTTCATTGATAAATAGACAGGTTAAATCCTGGCAACATGCAGCATACTCCAAAGAGCATGATGAACATCAGAGAACCTCCTTATAGAGATGGCTTTAAATATGGCAAACAAGCCACTGGGAAAAAGTCTTCATTTCTACCACAGACAGAATTCTGCCTAAAAATGGGCAAAATTGGATGCAGGCAGAGTTGATGACCAAACTCTGCCAAGAAAGGGTAAGCACGTCCTCAATAGTTCCTGCCTCACAAATATATCTGTCAGCTACATTGGGCCAGAAGGCTGAAGATGATGCTTGAACATTATAGAGAGTTTTGGGTGACTATTCAGGTAGTAAACTGTCTCTGTAATCTTATCATTTAGAAAGCTACTAACCTGCAGTCCCAGCATACTCAGGTAATCAAGTTTATTCCTTTTCAAGTCTCTGATGGTGTTGAAGACCAGGTAGCTTAGTTTTAAAATTAAGCTTAGTTGTTTAGAGGTTAAGATGTTTTAAGGTCTAGATAGATGTTTTATGTTGATAATAACAAGATATGATAGATATTGATTTACATTAAGAATTTTAGAGGCACCAAGATAGGAAAGATGTTTTTTTCAAGGCTGTCAAATACAAATAGCTGAAACACTAAGAATGTAACATTTGTATAAACCCTGAGTGTGTAATGGTTCTTCTTGCTATAGGTAGTTTATTGTATAGATTCATAATAATATAAATATATAGGTAAAAAATAAAAAATGTTTAAAAAAACAACAAAAAAGAATTCTCTGTTTATATTTGTATCAAATTTTTAACTAGACTATTTGGTTTGTTGATGCCTAGTTTATTGAGTTATATATATAGACATATATATGTGTGTGTGTGTGTGTGTCTGTGTGATATTATCTCTCTTGACTTCATTGACACAGGACACAACTCACTGAACTGAATAGTAACATCACAGGTACTAGGATCAACAAAATTAGTAAATGATACCTTATGAAACTCAAAAGCTTCTGTAAGGCAAAAAAAAAAAAAAAAAAAAAAAAAAAAAAGACCCCAAAGAACAAACAAACAAACAAAACAAAACAAAACAAAAAACAAAACAAAACAAAACAAAACAAAACAAAACAAAAACAAAACATTGTCAATAGGAGAAAATAGCAGCCCACAGACTGGGAAATTATTTTCACCAATTCTACATGAATGGAATTTCAACTCCCTCAGAGGTAAAGGTAGGAAGTGCTGCCACAGCCTATTTCAAAGAGCTGATCAAGTAGCAGGAAACAAGTCAAGAAGGGCATTTTTGGCAAGGAGAAATGTGTCGTCTACTGAGAACCCAACCCTTCTTCAGATCATTTTTCACCAAGGGATTTCAAGGATGTCTCCTAACGTATCCTAGCTTGCATCTCTTAGTAGATATGGAAAATTATCACCTAGGGCAAAAAACTACATCTGCGTTAAAGAAAAGTTCCTGTAAATCAGAGACATAATCTTCAAGGGCAAAGTCTGATAGAACATATGCAACAAATCTCTGTTTCTTCTCTGTCAAGTTCTGTACAGACCTTACCTTGCCATTGTAGACTCGACAGGGAGGATCAACTCTCTCCACGGCTAGGCCAGGAAAGGGAAGTGTGGCAGGCTGAAGTGTTCAGTTTTTAGTCTGTTCACAGACATTTCTCCACATGGTCATCTAGGAATTGTTAACCCAGAGCCTGGGAACTCTTACATCCCACCTGTCCTTCTTTCTGGCCTCGTTTGCCCTTTGAAAACACTCCTTGTAGCCAGAGTGAGTTTCCAGTGCTGGGAAGAAGCTGTGGATCTACCTAGACTTTGTTTTGAGTCAGGAACAAACTATTCAAATCACCCTGCCTCTTCTCTTTCTAAAGAAACAAAAGCTTTAATAGAAAAAAAATTTATAAAATATAAATTCCACTCCTTTTGGTGTACACAAGTCAGGGTTTTGGATGTAATCATAGAATTCTGCAACAATAGTTCATGTAATAGTTTTATGATCTTTCATTTACCTCAAAAACAAAGCAAGGCAAGGAAAAACAAAGCACATAAGCGCTCATACCCACCAGCAATTGGCACTCATTGTGGTGGCACACAGCTTTTTTCCTTGCACTCAGGAAGCAACGACAGGGAGAGATTTCTGTGTTCGAGGCCAGCCAAGACTACACAAAGCAAAACAAAACAAAACAACAGCTAACAGTATTTTTCAAAGTCCTGCCAACCTTTAGCACAGTTTCTGTATATTGATTTGTTCATACTGAACATTCCTTAAAGATGAACTTACATAATAAGTGGCCCTTTTTACTTGACTCATTTGGCATAGTCACTCAATGCTCACCCGCAGCCTAGCATGTCTTAGTACTTCAGTACTTCTGTTGTCAATGTGGTATATTAAATGGGCATTTGAATTGCTTTGACTTTTTGACTATTGTGAATGTGTTTTCCTTGAGTATATACCCAGGTCATGTGGCTGAGGAGCTGTTGCACCTGCTTTCTCAAGTGGCTATGCTATTTCCCGTTCTCAGCATTATAATTTGATAGCCCTAATCTTTCTCCACATTTGCCAACATTTTTTGATTTCTACCATTTCCACAAGTAAAATGCTGTGTCTGAGTCTCTTTCCCTAACACCTCACAATGGATGCTGTGAGGCTGTTGTTGGCTCACTTGCCATTTGCATGGATTATTATGAGAAAATAACATAGATCATTTGTCCATATCTTATTGGCCATATATCTTATTAAGATATAAGAGAAGATGATCTGAATGTGTTTTTCTTAAATATGGTAATTTCAAAATTTCCTCCCATTCACTCTCTATACATTATCTTTTGAAGCATAAAAAATATTTTACTTATAGTAAAATCCTTTTAACCTCTCTTATGTTTTATCTAATGCTTTTGGTTTTATGCAAGAAACCATTACTAAAAGATGGAAAATTATGAATATTTGTTATATTTTCTTCTGAAAATTTTATAGTTATATTTATTTTATTTAGGCCCATGATCTATTTTCAGTTAAAATTTGCTAGTGGCATGAGGTAGGAATACATTTCTTGTCTTAAAATTCTACTCTATTGATTGAGTACCTGCATTCTTCTTCATTACTTTATTCTATTTTTTAAAAAAGTTATATATTTTGATAATGATTTCCCATCCCCCAACACATCCCAGATACATCCCACCTCCGTACTCATCCAACTTTATCTTCTTTCTCTCTTTTTAAAAAAAATGAACAATCCCCCAAAAGCAAAAATCAAATCAAACAAGCAAAAGACCAATCAGAAAAGAAAGTCAAAACAAGACAACAAAAAGCAACACATGCCCTCTTCTGACAGAGCACTGTATACATAATAAATAAATAAATAAATAAATAAGAAAAACAAACAAACAAAAAAACAAAAAGCAACACACACACACACATACATACACACACATTTACACACACATACACACACATATACACACACACATACACACACATACACACACACATACACACACACACACACATACATACACACACATACATACACACACATTTACACACACATACACACACATATACACACACACATACACACACATACACACACTGAGTTAGTTTTTTGTTGACCAACTAGCAGTTGATGTGGTTGATGCACCCAGCGACATACTATAGGAGTAAACTGATTTTCCCTTTGTTGCATTTATCAATTGCAAATAGTTTTACAGTTAGTGTTGAGACCCTGTATTCCCTTTCATCCTCATTGTTGGGACCCCATTTTGCACGCACATATGCCAACACCACAGTGTCTTGGATTTGCCTCTGATGTAAATTTTAAAGTCAAGTAGAGAGAATCTTCCAAATTTGTTCTCTTTTTAAGAGTGTTTGTTTATTCTGAGTCTCTAGTATTTGCATATGAATTTTAGGACTCTCTTGTTATTTTCTTCAAAAATGCCAGCTGGGATTTTGAGAGAGAATAAATTGGATATGCAGATGAATTCAAAGATGATTGCCATTTAAACATCATTAAATCTTCTGATGCAAAGATGTGGGATTGCTTTCCATTTATTTAGGTTGACTTTACTTTTTAAAATTCTATTGTGTATTTAAGTTTTTATATGTGAATTTTGGCCCCTTATTAAAATTATTTTGTTCTTTTGGGTATATTGGAAATGAGATATTTTTCTTAATTTCCCCTTTGTATGATCCACTGATAGCATATGAGGATATAATTATCTTTTATTCTCATACAGAGTTCTAATCTTATATCAGTGTCTTATTTGTTGAATGAATTCATTAATTTTATAATTTCTGATTCATATATACATATTCATGTTATATACAATATGTGGTGACATTCCAATCTTTTACATTGTAAAGTGTTTTGTTTCTTTTTGCTTCCAAAATGCCTATTTCCTTTTTCTTAATTATGAGCATCTTTAGCATTATGTTTAATAGCAGCATGGATGCTACCTTTCCTTCCCTGGACACTTCCAGTCATAGTAACGAGCTGTGAAGCGACATGATTGCCTGTATGTGTTTTGGGTTTGAGTGTGTGTGTATAGGGATTTGAGCATAGGTATATTTGTACACACACACACACATACATGTGTGTATTTATATGCATGTGAGCACTGAGGGAGTTGTACACATTCCTTTACCACTGATTCACATGCTTCTAAGGGTTCTTAGATTTTGTTAGGTCAATGCAAGTCCCTCAATTTGTAGTTACCTAGTTGAGAAATTCCCCAAGACTTTCCCAACTTTAACCAAACTTACAGGTGTCTTTTCTTGGCGAAGATGTTCTGTGTACTTCACACCACCACCTTCCCATTCTTTGCCTAGTGTTGGCCATTGCTAGAGGTTCTTAGGACAAACATTGCTAAGATATGAAATAGCATATCTCTGGGTTAATAAATATTCTATGGCTTTAGATTCATAGGTGAGGGAGACTATTCAAGTTTTATTAAACAAAGATGTATATTAAGCCAACCAGAAACCTGTTTGAAAGTGAAATAAACTCTCATAGATACCTTGTGAGCTGCACATGTCATATTTGTCATGGATTTCAGTAAGTAAAACTATGTAGTTTTCCTCTCTTTTGAATGTCTTCTAGAAATTTGTGTCTACCATCAGTACTCACCTGGCACTCCTCCTGTGCAGTGCTGTACCAGACTGCTCCCATCCCCAGTTAGTTGTGAATGGAAGGGGATCAGATGTCAGTGCTCTTCAGAAGAGACAAAAGCTTGGCAAGCACATCAAGTCTAGTAAACCACTTCCCATCATCAACGTTTTCAAAATTTCGTGACTCTCAGGTTGCATTTTACTTCAAGATCACTTCAGATGTGGAACAGTTGCAAATGTATAAACACAGAAAAAAAGAGGCAATTAGGGTGTAAAATCAGTGCCATGGCCATCAGTACTGGGTATTGCGATGGTAAGTATTAACAGTCAACTTGGTATCTTCAAGGTACGCCTCCATGCATCCCTGTAAAAGATGAGGGCGTGTCTTTATTGAGTTCTGGATGTGGGAAGATCCATCTTAACTGTGGCAAGACGATTCTCTGAGCAGGGCATCGTGGGCTGTATAAAGCGGTGAGGGATAGGTGAGTCCTGACACGCACACATTGACTGAGGGCTATCTGCTCCTGATTATGGATGGGACAGGGCTAGCTACTGCAAGTTCCTGGTGCCTTGATCTCTCTACTTCTCTATTGTGATGGCCAGTAACCTAGGATTGTGTGCCAAGGAAATTCTCCTTTAAGGTACTTTTGTCCAGTAATTTTTACAATATCAGGAAATGAAATCAAGACACAAATATTTTTGCCAATTGTTTCCACATATAAAGATTCATTTCATTTTCTTTCCAACTTTTTTTGACGTTGGTGGGAATTAACACTATTCTATTTTAAGGATACTTTGAGGTGGAGAACTTTTAAGAATGGTTAATAGAAGCAAATATAGTACAATAGTATCGTTAAAATAACATTCTTATGGCCTAGCTATGGCTAAACTCAAACTTAAAACCCTATGTATCTCTGAACTAAAAAGGTTTATTGAGCTCCCAGATACTAGAGAGACAGAAGAATGAGCATTTTTGTGACACATCTGATGATTTGCAGTAGCTCGAGGAAGCTTTGGATTAATTCTAGCGATCAGAGGTATAAGTAATTTTTACCATTGCCAAAAGAAGGCATCATAGCTACACTGAGTATGGATTAAACCTGTGAGATAAAGAGAAGTGTGCACAGCTTCAGAGTACAAGGACAGTCAGCAAAAAGAAGGTCTTGCACCCTTCTGGGTTGGCTATTATTGTTAACTCTTCAAGTTACCTCTGAAAACAGTGAGGAGGACACCTGTTTGGCCACTGGAATTTAAGACAGGGCTTCGATGCCAAGTCTTTTGGCTGGTTTTACCTGTAGTGGTAAACTTACCTTTGCTTTTTTAGTCTTTGTATTCAAGTTTAGGACATCGGCAGGATTTTTCTTTTCTTTTTTTCTTTTCTTTTCTTTTTTTCTTTTCTTTTCTTTTTTCTTTCTTTCTTTCTTTCTTTCTTTCTTTTTATGATTTTTCTTTGTTATAGTAACTAGCTTAGATTCAAAATATTTATTTGGACCTTTACTCATTTAAAGGTCATTGTCACCGCAAAGGATTCAAATAGTTTGTGCAACCTTTGATCTACTTGGGGAAGAAAGATACGTATGTAAATCATGGTAACATATTTGTGCAATAGAAAACTTTTCCTTTAATTAGTGGGATCAAGTGCAGTGTACTCATCATTCTTCCTTTGCAGGGGTAAAATGATGAGGTAATTTAGGGAAGAAGGAGTTTACTTGAGCTTAAGGTTCTGGAGGTTTCAAGTCCATAATGGTAGGGAAGCATGACAAGAGGCTCCAGGCTGGATGCAGCAAGCATGACAGCCGGAGCAGGAAGCTGAGAAAGCAAACCTGAAGCGGAAGTAACCCAGAGTCCTTAAGCTCTCAAAGCCTCCAGGGACAAACTTTCCACAGAAGGTCACACCTCCCAAATCTCTCCAAACATTGCCAGCAAATGAGACTATGAGGGGCAGCTCATTCAAGCTACCACAATGAGATCGGTAGTTATGAAAAGATAACACAAAACAAAAGTGCATCGAAAACAGACAGTTCATTTGTTACAGTGTTACTTGCTTGGTTTCTTTTTATTGGTTATTGTGGTCTAGGTATATCAAGACAGCTCTTTTGTTTGTTCCCTTTAAGAAAAACTTAATTTAGCAACATAATTATGCTGAGTAAAACCTAGTTTATAAAGATTTTCATGACAACATTGTTTATGGCATATTATTAAATATTTAATGTCTCTCAATAGAGGATTGACTCAATATACTGTAACCTTCACAGGAAGAGTTTTATATATCGATGATAATTATTTCTTAGATTGTTTTTATTGATTTGGAAAACTTTCAAGATACCCTATAAAATGATATCTCTGTTGAATAGTTATATAAACACATAATCAGTATTTCCTTTTCTCTTTCCATCTGTCTTTTATATAAACTATCAAATTACTTCCTCAATACCAAACTTTCTCTAGCAACTCTGCACCTTCTAAGTGTTCCATATGTCCCCAAACAGTGCCACCAACTAGGGCCCGAATGTTCAAATACCGGAGCATAAGAGGGTATTTCCTTATATAAGGCACAACAAATGCCAATAGCTGAAGTTGTTTACTGGATCTCCAGGATATCCTTAACCAGCAATTGTGTAAAGGTATCCCACACCTGTCAGTGCAATTTTTTATTTGGCAAATTATGGTTTCCGGGAAGAGCATTCATTATCTTCTGTGTAGGATAAATCCAATTAAATTTGTTTGTGTATAACAAGTAGTATTTACATATAATTTCACTCCACCATACTTGACGGAAGTGTCAGAAATCTTCTGGAAAATAATTTATATTCATAAGCTACACTTTGTGTGAGCTGTGACTCAGGCACGTTACCCGTTTTCACAAGCTGGACCTAGCAGGAGCTGTGATTCAGGCCTCCATTCGTGTATTTGCTGAATGATACGAATATTTGGTTCCACTGTCGCCCTTGTGTTCTTCTTTCATTTTCTGAATTAGTCCCTGTATTACAGAAGCCCAGAAAATAAGCTTCTCTGCTCCATCTCCCTGACCTGCAATAAATTACTAGAGGCAGCAACATTTGTTTGCACCTTTTAAAAAACTGTCTCTTAGGAAAGTTCATGATAAAAGAAAACACTGTCAAAACAACTTGTGTAACTTTTTCACTGACTTCTAAGTCCTTTGGTGTTTAGTCTTTTTTTTTTTTTTTTCACCTTTTGTTTTTTTTTTTTTTTTTTTTTTTTTTTTTTTTTTTTTTTTTTTATTAATTTATTCTTGTTACATCTCAATGTTTATCCCATCCCTTGTATCCTCCCATTCCTCCCCCCCCCATTTTCCCATTATTCCCCTCCCCTATGACTGTTCCTGAGGGGGATTACGTCCCCCTATATATTCTCATAGGGTATCAAGTCTCTTCTTGGCTACTTGCTGTCCTTCCTCTGAGTGCCACCAGGTCTCCCCCTCCAGGGGACATAGTCAAATGTGAGGCACCAGAGTATGTGAGAAAGTCGTATCACACTCTCCACTCAACTGTGGAGAATATTCTGACCATTGGCTAGATCTGGGAAGGGGTTTAAAGTTTTCTTCCTGTATTGTCCTTGGCTGGTGCCTTAGTTTGAGCGGGACCCCTGGGCCCAAATCTGCCTATCATATTGTTCTACTTGTAGATTTCTAGGACCCTCTGGATCCTTTTATTTTGCTGTTCTCCCATGCGTCTCTCATTTAGAGTCCCAATAGGATGCCTTCCCCTCTGTCCCAGTTTCCTGGTAAGTGAAGGCTTTCGTGGGACATGCCCCTTGGGCTAGTATGCAGATATAAGTGAGTATATACCATTTGATTCTTTCTGCTTCTGGGTTAACTCACTCATTATGATCATTTCTAGCTCAATCCATTTATCCACAAATTTCGGGAATTCCTTGTTTTTAATAGCTGAGTAGTATTCCATAGTGTATATGTACCACAGTTTCTTTATCCACTCTTCTACTGAGGGACACTTAGGCTGTTTCCATGTTCTGGCTATTATGAATAAGGCTGCTATGAACATGGTTGAGCAAATTTTCTTGTTGTGTGCTGGAGCATCTTCTGGGTATATTCCAAGGAGTGGAATAGCTGGGTCTTGAGGAAGCCCTATTCCCATTTTTCTGAGATAGCACCAGATAGATTTCCAAAGTGGCTGTACTAGTTTGCATTCCCACCAGCAATGAAGGAGTGTTCCTCTCTCCCCACATCCTCGCCAGCATGTGGTGTCGCTTGAATTTTTGATCTTAGCCATTCTGATGGGTGTAAGATGGAATCTCAGAGTTGTTTTGATTTGCATTTCCCTGATGACTAAGGAGGTTGAGCATTTCTTTAAGTGTTTCTCAGCCATTTGATACTCCTCTGTTGAGAATTCTCTGTTTAGTTCCAAGCCCCATTTCTCAATTGGGTTATTCGGTTTGGTGGTGTTTAATTTCTTGAGTTCTTTATATATTTTGGATATTAGACCTTTGTCAGATGTAGGGTTGGTGAAGATTTTTTCCCAGTCTGTAGGCTGTCGCTTTGTTCTCTTGACAGTGTCTCCTGCCTTACAGAAGCTTCTCAGCCTCATGAGGTCCCATTTATTAATGGTTGACATTAAGGCCTGGGCCGTTGGTGTTCTGTTCAGGAAGTTGTCTCCTGTGCCAATATGTTCCAGGCTCTTTCCCACTTTTTCTTCTAAGTGAGTTAGTGTCTCTGGTTTTATGTTGAGGTCTTTAATCCACTTGGATTTGAGTTTTGTGCAAGGTGACAAATATGGGTCCAGTTTCATTTTTTTACACATAGACCTCCAGTTAGACCAGCACCATTTGTTGAAGATGCTATCCTTTTTCCATTGAATGGATTTGGCTTCTTTGTCAAAAATCAAGTGACCATATGTGTGTGGATTCATATCTGGGTCTTCGATTCGATTCCACTGATCAACCAGCCTGTTGCTGTGCCAGTACCATGCTGTTTTAAGTACTATTGCTTTATAGTACAGTTTGAGATCAGGTATGGAGATTCCTCCGGAGCATCTTTTATTGTACAAGATTGTTTTAGCTATTCTGGGTTTTTTGTTTTTCCATATGAAGTTCAGAATTGAACTTTCAATGTCTTTAAAAAATTGTGTAGTTATTTTGATAGGGATTGCATTGAATCTATAGATTGCTTTTGGTAGGATGGCCATTTTTACTATGTTAATTCTCCCGATCCATGAGCAAGGAAGATCACGCCATCTTCTCAGGTCATCTTCAATCTCTTTCTTCAGAGTTTTGAAATTTTTTTCATACAAGTCCTTCACTTGCTTAGTTAGGGTAACTCCTAGATATTTTATATTGCTTGTGGCTAATGTGAAGGGTGTGGTTTTCCTAATTTCTTCCTCTGCAAGCTTGTCATTTGTGTATAGGAAGGCTACAGACTTTTTTGAGTTAATTTTGTATCCAGCCAATTTGCTGAAGGTGTTTATCAGCTTTAGGAGTTCTCTGGTGGAGTTTTGAGGGTCACTTATGTACACTATCATATCATCTGCAAAGAGGGATAATTTGACTTCCTCCTTTCCCATTTGGATCCCCTTGATCTCCTTTTGTTGTCTTATTGCTCTGGCTAGAACTTCGAGTACTATATTGAAGAGATATGGAGAGAGTGGGCAGCCTTGCCTTGTTCCCGATTTGAGAGGAATTTCCTTGAGTATCTCACCATTTACTTTGATTTTGGCTATTGGCTTGCTGTATATAGCCTTTATTATGTTGAGGAAAGTGCCTTGTATCCCCGATCTCTCTAAAACTTTAAACATGAATGGGTGTTGAATTTTATCAAATGCTTTCTCTGCATCCAAGGAGATAATCATGTGGTTTTTTATTTTCAGTTTGTTTATATGATGGATTACATTGATGGATTTCCGTATATTAAACCATCCCTGCATGCCTGGAATGAAGCCTACTTGGTCATGATGAATGATATCTTTGATGTGCTCCTGTATTCGTTTTGCAAGTATTTTATTTAGTATTTTTGCATCTATGTTCATAAGAGAAATTGGTCTGAAATTCTCTTTCTTTGTTGAGTCTTTGTGAGGTTTAGGTATCAATGAGACTATGGCCTCATAGAATGAATTTGGTAATTTTCCATCCATTTCTATCTTTTGGAGTAGCTTGAAGAGTATCGGTATTAGCTCGCCCTTAAAGGTCTGGTAGAATTCTGCACTGAAACCATCTGGCCCTGGGCTTTTTTTGGTTGGGAGACCATCGATGATTGCTTCTATTTCTGTCGGGGAAATGGGACTATTTAACTTGTTTATCTGTTCTTCACTCAACTTTGGCAAGTGAACTTGATCAAGAAAATCGTCCATTTCCCTTAGATTTTCAAATTTTGTGGCGTATATGCCTTCAAAGTAGGATCTTATGATTCTTTGAATTTCTTCAGTGTCTGTTGTTATGTCTCCCTTTTCATTTCTGATTTTGTTGATTTCAATACTGTCTCTCTGCCTTTTAGTTAGTTTGGCTAATGGTCTGTCTATCTTGTTGATTTTCTCAAAGAACCAGCTTTTGGTTTTGTTGATTCTTTGGACTGTTTTCTTAGTTTCTAATTTGTTAATTTCAGCCCTGAGTTTGATAATTTCCAGGCGTCTACTCCTCTTGGGTGTTTCTGCTTCTTTTTTTTCTAGGGCTTCCAGTTGTGTTGTTAAGATGCTTATGTGCGATGTTTCCAATTTCTTTTTAAAGGCACTTAGTGCTATGAATTTTCCTCTTAGCACTGCTTTCAATGTATCCCACAAATTTGGGTATGTTGTTTCTTCATTTTCATTGAATTTCAGAAACTCCTTGATTTCTTTCTTTATTTCTTCCCTGACCCAGGTGTCATTTAGCAGAGAGTTGTTTAGTTTCCACAAACGTGTAGGCTTTTTGTTATTTCTGTTGTTGTTGAATTGCAGCCTAAGAGCATGGTGATCTGATAGGATACAAGGTATTATTTCAATCCTCTTGTATCTGTTGAGGCTTGCTTTGTGACCTACGATGTGATCAATTTTGGAGAAGGTTCCATGGGGTGCAGAGAAGAAGGTGTATTCTTTCTTGTTTGGGTGAAAGGTTCTATAGATATCTGTTAGATCCATTTGACCCATGGCATTGGTTAATGATGTTATTTCTCGGCTTAGTTTCTGTTTCAATGACTTATCCTTCAGTGAGAGTGGGGTGTTGAAGTCTCCCACTATTATTGTGTGGGGATCGATGTGTGGTTTAAGCTTTTTTAGGAGATCTTTTACATATGTGGGTGCCCTTGTATTGGGAGCATAGATGTTCAGAATTGTGATGTCATCTTGGTTGACTTTACCTTTGATAAGTATGAAGTGTCCTTCCTCATCCCTTTTGATTAATTTTGGTTGAAAGTCTATTTTGTTCGATACTAAAATGGCTACACCTGCTTGCTTCTTGTGACCATTTGCTTGGAATATTTTTTTCCAACCTTTTACCCTGAGGTAATGCCTTTCATTATGGGTGAGATGTGTTTCTTGGATGCAGAAGAATGTTGGGTCTTGTTTATGTACCCATTCGGTTAGTCTGTGTCTTTTTATTGGAGAATTGAGGCCATTGATGTTGAGAGATATTAATGACCAGTGACTGTTAAGAGTCTTAATTTTGATGTTGTTTCCAGTCGAGCGTTTGTGTAGTTGTGTTTTTGCCATGGGATAGTTATCTATTTCCTGGGTAGTTTTGGTTGTAGCTTGACCCTTTGGGATGGAGTTTTCCTTCTAGTACCTTCTGTAAAGCTGGGTTTGTGGATAGGTACTGTTTGAATTTGTTTTTGTCATGGAATATTTTGTTTTCTCCATCAATGGTTATTGATAATTTTGCTGGGTAAAGTAGTCTGGCCTGGCATCTGTGTTCTCTTAGGGTTTGCAGGATCTCTGTCCAGGACCTTCTGGCTTTTATGGTCTCTGCTGAGAAGTCAGGTGTAATTCTGATAGGTTTACCATTAAATGTTATTTGGCCCTTTTCCCTTGCAGCTTTTAATATTTTTTCTTTGTTCTGCATGTTTTGTGTTTTGATTATTATGTGGCGGGCAGTTTTTCTTTTCTGGTCAATTCTATTTGGTGTTCTGTAGGCCTCTTGTATGTTTATAGGCATCTCTTTCTTTAGATTGGGGAAATTTTCTTCTATGATTTTGTTGAGAATAGTTTCTGGGCCCTGGAGTCTGATGTCTTCTCTTTCTTCAATGCCTATTATCCGCAAATTTCTTCTTTTCATGGTGTCCTTAATTTCTTGGATGTTTTGTGTCAGGAGTTTTCCAGATTTGGCATTTTCTTTAATGGTTGATTCAATATCTGTGATTGTATCTTCTAGCCCTGAGATTCGTTCTTCCATCTCTTGGATTCTGTTAGAAAAGCTCACCTCTGTGTTGCTCGCCTTCTTCTCTGAGGTCTCACGTTCTCGTTTTTCTTCTGTCTGTGTGTTTATCATTGAATCCATTTTCATTTTCAGATCTTGAACTGATTTTTTGATTTCTTTCATCTGATTTTTTGTATATTCCTGAGTTTCTTCCATTGCCTCTTTATAGGTCTTCAGAGCTTGAACCGTTTAGCTATTTCTTTCATCTGGTTGTTTGCATTTTCCTGCAATTTTTCCAGTTCCACTCTATGTGCTTCTTTTATGTCTCTCACCTGTTTGTCTGCGTCTTCCTGCATTTGATTACGAATTTTATTTGTTTCCTCCATTATCATCCTCATTACTAAGGATTTGAGGTCATTTTCTTGTATTTCCGTTGTATTTGAGTTCTCTGGGTGGTTTTCTTTGGGATAGCTGGAAACTGGAGACGCCATGTTGTTTTGGGGTTTTTTGCGTATGCTTTTTCGTTGTCCTTTAGACATCTTGCCGTCTTTGTTTTTGTTGGTAGCTTCCAGAGTTGAATGGAGGGTGTCTGATGATAGATTCACTTGTTTTCTTACGATTTCCCTAGGCTGCGAGCTCAAAGCTTCACTGGTGTGGATGTTAGGAGGTTAGCCCTGTTGTTCTGGTCTCTCACAGCCAGTGATCCTCAGTCCCTCTCTGCTGTGGATCCTGCAATTGTTCTGGGTCTCTGAATGAGCGTTGGGTCAGGCCAAGGTATCCACAGCCTTCTGTGTTCCCTGCCAAGTCCAGCCAGGAGCACTGGGACCGAACCACGGGCAGAACTCAGCTAGATTCTCAGGGCCAGAACCGTCTGCCAAGCTCAGCTAGGGATTTTGGGCCCAAAATGCACACAGGGCCCAGCCAGAATTTTTGGGCTGGGACTACGCACCAAGCTCCACTAGGGCCTTTTGGCCCAAAGTGCGTGCTGTGGTCAGTTATTGACTCAGGGCCCGAACTGACCACCAATCTCAGCCAGGAATTCTGGATTCAAACTGTACACTGTGTCCAACCAGAGTCTTAGAGCTGGTGGAACCGAGAGCTCTGTCCAGCCTGTGCCACAGCAGGAGAACTGCGGCTGCTCTGAGTTAGCGCCAGTAGTGGAACAAGTGCTCCACCCGGACTGTGTCACCGCAGGGGAGCTGCCGCTGAGCTGAGGTGGTGCCTAGGATGGAACCGAGCACGTCACCAAGCCTGTGCCACAGCAGGAGAACTGCGGCTGCTCTGAGTTAGCGCCAGTGGTGGGACAAGTGCTCCGCCCAGACTGTGTCCCCGCAGGGGAGCTGCCGCTGAGCTGAGGTGGTGCCTAGGATGGAACCGAGCACGTCACCAAGCCTGCGCCACAGCAGGAGAACTGTGGCTGCTCTGAGTTAGCGCCAGTGTTGGAACAAGTGCTCCGCCCGGACTGTGTCCCCGCAGGGGAGCTGCCGCTGAGCTGAGGTGGTGCCTAGGATGGAACCGAGCACGTCACCAAGCCTGCGCCACAGCAGGAGAACTGCGGCTGCTCTGAGTTAGCGCCAGTGGTGGAACAAGTGCTCCGCCCGGACTGTGTCCCCGCAGGGGAGCTGCCGCTGAGCTGAGGTGGTGCCTAGGATGGAACCGAGCACGTCACCAAGCCTGCGCCACAGCAGGAGAACTGCGGCTGCTCTGAGTTAGCGCCAGTGGTGGGACAAGTGCTCCGCCCAGACTGTGTCCCCGCAGGGGAGCTGCCGCTGAGCTGAGGTGGTGCCTAGGATGGAACCGAGCACGTCACCAAGCCTGCGCCACAGCAGGAGAACTGCGGCTGCTCTGAGTTAGCGCCTGTGGTGAGACCAAGTGCTCCGCCCAGACTGTGTCACTGCAGGGGAGCTGCCGCTGAGCTGAGGTAGTGCCTAGTGTGGAGCAGCGTGCTCAACTACGCCTGCGCCACAGCAGGGGAGCTATGGCCACGCTGAGTTAGTGCCTCAGGCAGAATTGTTTGCTGGGCCGGGCCAATACCCGGGACTCTGGGGCCGAACTGTCCGCCGAGTCCAATCTGGGTCCAAAGGCTCCACGCGACCCAAATCCTGCCCCGAGTCCCCTCTCCTGCAGCAATTCCCACCAGCCACCACACCAATCGCCTCCTCCGGAAGGCTATGAGCTGCAAACCTCAGCCGCCGCTGCTGGTGCCGCTGGTGCTGCCGCCTCTACCGCTGCCGCTCCGATCAGAGAAAAACCACGCTCCTCCCGTGTGCAGGGGCACGCAGGTCCTCCGCACCCTGGTCCCTCCGAACCGTGGAGCACTCCCGCTGCCGTGATGTTCGGACCTCGGTGTTCCTGGCTCAGAAATCTGTGCAATTCCCTGGATTGTTCACTGGAGCCTCCAAACGCGGTCCACACTGCTCGCCGCCATCTTGGATCCTCGGTGTTTAGTCTTTTAGAGCAGCCAAAGTGTTATTTGTCTCTGAATACCATGATATGTCATAGTTGAACGAGGAAGACCATAGCTATTAATTCCTGAAACTTATTTACAATAAAAAATTATTGACTAAATATTAATGATAGCATATTTTTTTCTATCTGCTCTTCAATTTACACATGAAAAGATTATTATACTCAATCTCAGTCAGAAAAGTCAGGTCCCTGTAAATGATAAAAAAAATAGAATTTTAAACATATGCATGAAATTTTAACTAAATCATTAGTCCCTTTTATGTGATAAATAATGCTAGGCTATAAAAGAAACCATCAAGTGAGAAAACTCTATGACATCAGTAATGTCCTAAGTTTTAGCTTTGAGATCTAGAAGTCTAGAAAGATTTAGGATTGTTTGGCTTGGGGACACAGCTTTATGAAAGGTATCTGCAGTTCTAATAGCAACAGGATTTGCTCAAGGTCAAACAGAAAATTGGCTCTAAAATATCTGTGATGTGTGTTCTGTTTCCTACTGCAAATTTGTATGCTGTAAGTCAATGATGGAGCTGACTGCCCATCAGATGGCCATGTGAGGGCATCTGGCATATGGATTCTCCTTAGGTTGCTAAACTTTGCTGCTAGAGCTAAACTTAATATGAAAAAATGACAAATGGGAATGAAGAAGAACAAGAAAATAGGTGAATTCCCTGAAAAAAAATGTAAGAGTATCCCAAGTTAGATAACACTGATCAATCATGTATATCTATGAGATCCTGAGAAGTGCAATGAAAGGTTTCAAACCTGGCTGTCTTAAAATACGTGCTTAGCAATGGAATGTCATTACTGAAACCATAAAATTATTTGTTACTTATCGATACCTATGTGACAAGAAGTTTAGGGTGAAATAATTAGGAATGCACCATTTATTGTCAAGTTAAGCTCTCACCCCATTGGGATTGTGTGATGCCCACTAGTATAACCAGACAGATAGGACTGTCTGGATCTGCCAGTCAAAAGCACTATTCAACAGACTTCTTATCTGTCATATTACAGGAATATTTATATTTAAACCTGGAGTCATAGTGAATATCATATTATATACACTAAAAAATAAAAAAACCAATGTCTCCCTGAATAAGCCCTTGTAGTTACACGTTTGCCCAATGGTTCTTCCTTTCCCAAACCCTATTCCAGTGCTCTTACACTCTTACCTTCACATTTTCTTCCCATGCCAAAAGCTGTCAGCAGGCCAGATGCATAAGGAAATAGCATCATCTCAGGGATATATTCACTGTAGCAGGAGTGTCCATGGAGAGGAACATGAATAGCTGCTCATCAGGGGACACATGGGTCCCTAATAAACGATGCACTAACCTCTTCTCTAAATCATTTCATGGAATTGATGTAGTTTGACCCAGGGAGAGAAAACATGAAGTCAATGAAACAAATAGGAAGAAAATCAGAGTAAGAGGGAGTGTGTGGGGACACAAAGGAGATGCAGTTTGCATTGACTTTGCTAAGTGGCTACTTGACCACAACTGGCTCTGTTTTGTAAAACACAATACTGTTCTGAGAATTTTGTTGCATTTATTTTGAAACATGGTCTACATTTACTTACTTAATTTTTTTCTTTTTCACGCTATTGCTTTTAGTTGGGTCATCTTGACAAAATCTGAAGGCTTTTTTTTTTTCCTCTACCATTTTTCACTGCCTCTCAATGAATGGTTTTCAACATAGATATGAAAGCACACAAAAACCAAATTTTACTTACCAAATTGTCAAATCTATGGTCAGCGTTCATCTGTCCATTCTCTTTGCAGTAGTTTTCTGTCTCACAGATCCTCTGTCCTGGTTTTAATTCTACTTTTCAAATTGCAATACATCTTTCTCCCTGAACTTTGTTACAGTTAAGGAAAAACGTTATTGGAAAGGCACATATGTAATCTCCTAAACTTCGTGACAAAATATATTCCAGTGTGAACATTTACAGGAAGGAGGATGAGACTCTCAAATAACACATTTCCCAATGTATGTCCTAATTAATAGGCCCAGCTCACTCCATTCCAAGTAAGCTGCCATTGTGTTACTATGAATGTGATAATTATATTATTTAACATTTTTAATTCTTTTGTAGATTAAGGAAGTTTGAAACACAGTGTTTCACTAAATCTTAATTTTAAAAATTGTAGCAAGAGTAAAAAAAAAATCACTGTTTAACTTTAGAAAACAAAAACTATTTCAATTAGCAAATTGTGCTTTATTTATATCTTAGTTGGAAATGAATTACACACAATAATATGGATTTAAAGAAAATGCTGATATCTACAAAGACATACATAACAATATTAATTACTATCGTTTTATATAATCCATGTAATTGTATAGGAACACACGATTGGCAATCTGAGGAAACACTGACTTCACTGCACACAGTGGATTTCTTACAGAGTAACAGAAGTCTGGGGTAAATTCCTCTTGTAAGAAAGAAACATTTTTATTGTACTTGAAGTGATCTGGAGATAAAAGAGTAACTTAAGTGGATGAAAACAATATCCTAATTGAATCCTTTCCAACGTGTCCTTAGGAAACACTTTTGAAAATGTGCATGTTTAGGGGAAATATGTGATTCACTTCTGCCCTTTAGTGAAGATAGAATCTGGCCATCATCACCACATGCAGAAGATTCTCCCAAAAAAACAGTAGGGTAAAAGGCTAGCCCAGAGGTGATGAGGCAAGACCCACAATGGCTGGCCTCTGCCCTCCTCCTCTGCCCTTTAGTGAAGATAGAATCTGGCCATCATCACTGCATGCAGAAGATTCTCCCAAAAAAACAGTAGGGTATAAGGCTAGCCCAGAGGTGATGAGGCAAGATTCCCAATGGCTGGCCTCTGCCCTCCTCCTGTTGTCCTTCCTTTCTTCCTTTCCTTCTTTGTCCCATGCTTTCTACCCACCATTCCTTCATGCCTCCCTCCATCCCTCTTTCTTAGTTCTTCTTTAATCTTATTCTGTGTTCTATAGGAGAAGAAATTTTATCACCATCACAGGAATTGAAAAGTAACTTCATATATTTGAATTTGATTTGGACATATCAGAAATGAACAACTGTTGTATCTAAAACTCACATACACATTGCCCCTTTTCAATACGCTTCTAAAGGGTTATGCAGTTTCGCAATAATGAAATTATGAGTCAACCACACGTTGATTTAAAAACACTAGTTTAGAGACTTGAATATTTCTGGATGATTTTGATGTTAACACCTGTGTTTCTTCTCTATTGCTATGGAAAAAATATTGCTTTTGAGCTGGGAATGTAAATAGATTTTTTTCAAAGGCCTCACAATCACCAATCTAATTGTATTATCATTAGTTACATAGCATAAGACAAATTTCATAGTATCACTAAACCCTACTTCTCTCATTGATAAAATATAGGTGATAATGTTATTGTGGACATCAAAAGAGATTGTGCACAAATTCAATCAAGTCATGTATCACTGTGCCTGTGCAGAATAATGAACAAGTAACTGTTAGCTGTGACTCTAAACCAATTCCTCCCCAGAAATGAAAAACACTCAGTTAAGAATCCAGGGATCTTGTTGGCTACTCTTTTCTTTTTATTCTCTCTCTCTCTCTCTCTCTCTCTCTCTAGTTTTTAGGAGTTGCATGTGTTTTTGTGTTGGGTATTGAATTCATAGCCTCATGCATATGCAGTGTATACTGTACAACAGCTATACTGTTCAACCGTTCACTAAATTTGATGATTGCCTCTACGTGTATAAAAAAATCACACCCAGTGTTCATAAGTGACCTTGCTAAATTATTTATTATAAAATATGAGTATATAAACGTGATACTTTGATATTTCTCAAGTCAACATGACATTGTATTATTCCTGAACCATTGCTTAAACCTTCTTGGATATCATTTGTGGAAAAGAGCCAGATGTAGGTTTGGAACTATATTAAAGAATAAAGTCAGTGTAGGTGTTTTTATTTGACTTAAATCAACTTTTCTTAGTCCTTGAGGGTAAGGAAGGTCACTGTGATGCTTTGCTTATATGAAAGAACTTTGTACACCATGAAATGCTATATAAATATAAAACACCACCAAGTGGGATATTAAGGGATGAACACAGTCTCCAAGAATACAAAAAAAATGGTGCTCAAGGCTCTAAAAGAAATTCAGAAAACTGTCTAGGGTTCTGAGCTCCCACAGCAGTGTTCTGACATGTGCAGTCACCAAAGAACATAGGTGGAGGTAGACCTTACACGATAGGAGAAAATATAGTCTACAAAATCTGACCATTGATTCTATTATTCTGTTATTTCTCTGATCTTTTCTATTTCCAGTAATGCCCAGAATTATCTCCAACCAACTAATTTTGTAGTTATACATCCTAGACTCTGAGCTATGCTCTTTAGTTTGTTGTTTTTTAAAATTGATTTCTCCTGATTTAGTTTTCTGTAGAAAACTAACCTTGACAACAGCAAGGGTACATGAGTGATTTAATGTTGCTTTTTTCCCTGAAAAGGTGATCTGAATAAAAGGCTGAATCTGGAGAGAACATTGTGGGGGAAAACATAACTTTGTAATTTGTGGAGTGTGATGAATTTACTGCTGATGAAGGGTCAAGGACTAACCATCTCTAACTGGAACAGTAGCCTAAAAAATAACACAGAATCACCAGGTGAAAATTATTTCCAGTTTTAACACATGTTTGAATAGACAAGAAAAACTACTTGAGCAGTTAAAAATATTGTAATTTAAACGGACCACTCTTCAATCACCTGATTGACAACCTTAGAGATCCAAGGTTTATCATGTATTGTTTCCTGATAAAGTTAAATTGATCTGTTTCTGTCATGGTGGCTGTGGAATTGAGTTCTTTTTGACCCTTGTCTGAGGTCATTTTAAGTCCTTTTGAATTCTTTGCTTAAGAAGTTCAGTGTTTCCTTTTCCCTTCCTTTGCTTTGTATTCGTTATATTTCCTGGCCATAGCCAATGGGATACTTCTTAATAAAAGCTGACTAGTCTCTTCCTCCTTAAGTGCAGCTTTAGCAATGTCCTATCAGTGTCTGCTGAGCCAACTTATCACAGCTGAGATACCAGCAATGGTGGATTAGAAACTTTCCTGCTGAGAACAGAGGAAGAGAACTAAAGCTTTACACACTGCATATCTAATTACCCACAATCCTCATCAGATACTTATGCATGGGTGGCCAACTGCTTGCTCCATATGATGCTTTCTTTCAAAATGTAGAACATGACATTTCCAAAAATGAATGATTTAGGAATAAACTTTTGTTAGGAAAGATGAGCATAATATTCTTTACATTTTCCTCATCAAATAATCAACAGCTTTATTGGAGTATACTAATGTACTTTCTGACATAACTAGGTCTTTTAGGTCAAGCAAAAGGAGAAAAAGAGCCATAATACTACAATGCATTTCAAATGTAAAGGGACATCACATAGGTGTCCCTAAGTTACTAAGCTCAGCAGAGATTTAGTGGGAAAACATTATGAAGCTCCTTCGGTGAACTTATGTGAAGTCACTCTGCTAATCTACTCTATAATTCACACTTTTAGCAACATTTTTCTTTAGCTTGCAAAAATGAAAGAATCAATTAAAATGCATGCATAATACTTGCTTTTGTGTGCTTTAACTTAATGTTATTTCTATTCCCAGTATTTTAAGAAATACTATTTATTGTTTTCTGTGCCTGGCAAACACACTCTCAAATGACGTCTTTCTCAGTAGTAAAAGGAAAGGGTTTGAAATTGAGACGAATAGAATTATAGATACAAGAAATACTTCTTATGTAAAGTCACTTCTGAGCTTTCCTCAGTTTAGATTTAATGTTAGAATTTAAGAAGGTTTAGCTGGGCAGCGATAGCACACACCTTTAAAGCCAGCACTTGGGAGGCAGAGGGTGAAACTCCAAGTTCAAGGCCAGCCTGGTCTACAGAGTAAGTTCCAGGACAGCCAGGGATACACTGAGAAAATTTCTCTTGAAAACAAAACAAAATAAAACAAACAAAGAAACAAAAAGAATTTAAGAAGGTGTAAGTTAGACACCAGGAAGACAATTTGAAAAAGTCCATCAAAATCTTGATTTCTAGGTCGTCAGTGGACATTCCAGTTGGCTTCTAAAAGCTAGCAGAACACACTTTTCACTTTTCTCCAAACTCAGTCATCACTCTAAAAGAGGTCTTCTATCCCAGGCAAAAGGACAGAAGGAATAAATCAAGACCCCTGTAAGGTATGTCCTGACAGAAGAACTCCATTACCAAAGCCAGGGAAGAGACATCAGCATCCCCGTCAGAGTGAGTGTCATAGACTCAGTTCCTGGTGCACGTGCCGTGGCAGTCGTATCCAGAGTCCTTCCACGGTCTGCTACATGGACTTGCTTGACATCACTGAAGTTCATGCTGTCTGGAATCCCTGGAGTGCAAATAAGAAAGCACGGGGTGATATGGGCCTTGAAAACCTAGAATGGTTCTGAAATGTGATTGCCTTAAGCCACAGTGTTCTTTGCTTTTACTGTCTTCTCTGGTTTTTTTTTTTTTTATCCAGACTCCAAGATGAATGCTTGACAATTAGTCCTATGCTACTCACATTGTAAAAGTGACATATCTATATAGGCATCGCCAGAAATGCTGTGAAGAGCAAAGCAAAATATTATTTGACTAAAATTTTTTGAGGATATTTCTCTAATGACATTGATTGGTAAAGGAGCAAAGAAATTTAGTGAGATAGAATATCTTGAGATATTCTGTCACTGCTTGTCCCATTGTGTCAACTACAGAACCAGCAATAATTTTTCTCATGAAGATGAAATCAAGTCAGAGGAAATAATTAAATAAGATGTGTAACACTGAACTTCTAGATATTACCTTATATCAGAATAAAATAAGCATAGGGTTTTTGCATACTTATTTTTATTTTTCATTAAATTGTATTATTAAGTACAGGTATGTGGTGCAACGTGTTTTCATGATATAATAATTGTGGAATAAAAATCATTTTTGCATTGGGACTTTAAATTTTACTTTCTTAGCAATTTGAAAAGAAATGTACAATATAGTTTTAGGAGCTATGCTTAATGCTTTGTATTATGTTTGAAAGACTTGTGTCTCCTGCTTGAATTTTATACCTTTCTCTCTGAAACCTTGTTCTGTTTAGCCACTATCTCTTTTTCTTCTGCTGCTGGAAGTCTAGAAGCCCAAGAAGGCCCTGGAAAGCAGCCTTCTGCACTCTGTCTTTATGAAGTGTGTCTTTTTAGATTTTACACATGAAAGTGGGCACAGAACACTATTGTAATAATGCCCACCAACCCAAGATTTGGGTAGCCAATATATGCACACAGAGATATGATAATAACAATATAGTATATTAGAGAACTTGTCAATAGGAATACTGGCAATGGAGGATAGAGATGAAACACTTGATTTAAACATAAAAGAAATAAAAGGCAGGTGCAGTAATCCATTTGCTTTTAAATTGTTAGTCCTATGTGTTATGGAATCTGACAGGCTGGGTAGAGAATGGTCCCTAAATGATTTACAACAAACCAACTGTTTTCTTCACGTAAAACTTACGTATTAGTGTAGGGCACCCAGGGAATTGCTGTTTTATACCTCATTATGTAGTGTCACCAATATTCTAAGGCCAGGTGGCTCTGAGTTATCTCAAGAAATACTGCTATCCATCACAATGAACAGTTTCAACTCAGCGTTACCACAGCCACAAATATTGACATCATAATTACACTGAGATGGAAAAAAGGGCCTCATATAAGGAAAAGTCAATATTTATGTAATTAGGTCAATACAAATACATAATTCAGATGGCAAGCGCTACTGCATTCAGGGAGGAGAGCATTAAGACAAAGCAAGCTTTGCTGATCTGATGTATTGATTTTGCAGCCTGAGTTCCAGCATTATAATTCATTGTTTGGGTACTTGTTTTGCCCTTCTGTGTCATTAAGCAAGATAAATAAACTAGTGATCCATTTTTTTATAGTTATAGGAGCCAAATATGAATATTTTAGTCTTGGTTTTAAGTTTTTTACTGAGCTAGAGCTTACCAAGGATCTAGGAGAACTCTATCCAGCTGGGCATAGTGGTGCATGCCTGTAATCCCAGCACTAGGGGAGGCAGAGGCAGGTAGATCTCTGTGAATTTGAGGCCAGTCTGGTCTACAAAAAAAGCCCAGGAGAGCCAAGGCTACAGAGATTAACACTGTCTTAAAAAACCAAACCAACAATAACAACAAAAAAGAGAACTCTAGCCAGTTGAAAAAAAAAAGCCCCTCTCCAAGATAAATACATATATTGAGGTTTTACAGAGATTATTCAGCAGTTATTACGCAGTATGAACTGGTGTTTGGACTGGACTCATGAATAGTTTTTTCTTCTTAGGTCTTCTGATCTGGTGCTGCATTCCTTTCACCATGGACTAGGTGCTGATCCGGGTTCTGAGAGCACCACCATCTACACTCATACAAGTGGATGCCTTCTGGCCTGATGCCTCCAAGTCAGACAAGGTCAGGAGGGCTGAAATTGCTTTAAACCCAATGCCATGTTTCAGTATCTGATGTAAGTGTACTACCAATTAATATAAGACTCTAAAGGTTTATGTACTTTGAGTAACAAGTGAATATACCAGTTACAGCTAAAGTTATGAATCCAGTCATAGCCTGGCGTTGCTGCCTGTAGAGAAATGTTATCACACTGAAAGGCTAGCATAAGGACTCTATGACATAATGATGGTTTTCTTAAAGAAATTTAATTAACTTTGGAAATTATGACAAAGTTACCTAAAGAGTCGAAGAACAAAGAAAAATTTTTTCTGGGATATATTACACTAATATACTAAACAAAAATGGAAAATTTGAATACTCTTTTTGGTACCCAATAGCCAGTACAGAAAGGTACTGATAAGTCCACATGTCTTCCTGTGGTGACTGTCAGTCTAGTTGGGGAATGACAAAGGGTTGTGCTATCAAAAAATTAAATAGAATATTGAAACCTGGGTACTTTTTTGACAGGCAGTGCTATAAGGGATATATAAATGACAGACTATGTTTAGGGAAGTTTCTGCTAAGGAGAAAATTCCTGATTGTTTCATGGTTCTTCTTGCTCTAAATAGTTTACTGTATATGTGTGTGATAATATGAATGTATATGTAAAAATTTTAAAAAACATTTAACAAAAAATACAAAAAAGGGGATAGTGAAGTGTATTAACTTAGTGACATCTTTAACACAATAGCTATGGCAGGTTATAGACACTGAACTTGGTAATCCTATAAGGTATGCTACTTTGTATAAATGAAGTACAGAAGCTACGAGCAGTGAAGGAAGGTGGATTTGCAGTTCTAAAGTGTGAATCTGGGGTGTGATCAGATCTCTCATGGCCATCACACAGACTCTTCAGACCAACATCCTTGGTTGGTGGACATATAAAGACGCTCTACCATACAACAAGGACATTTGCTCAACTATGTTCGTAGCAGCCTTATTCATAATAGCCAGAATCTAGAAACAACCTATATGTCACTCAACCAAAGAACGGATAAAGAAACCATGGTACATTTACACAATAGAATACTATTCAGCTATCAAAAACAGGAAATCTTGAAATTTGTAGCCAAATGGATGGAACTAGAAAAGATCATCCTGAGTGAGGTAACCCAGACCCAGAAAGACACACAAAGTATATACTCATAAGTGGATATTAGCCGAACATACATATCCTCTGAGAGATTCCACCCAGTTGGGGGATAGAAGGACGGGGGCAGAGGGGCTCACAGGGGACAGAGTTGTCATGAACTCCACAAGGAGACTATTAAGGCAGGCAGATCTGGGCCCAGGGGTGCCTGCACAAACTGAGGCACCAACCAAGGATGTTGCAAACAGAAAACTTAGACCTTCTGTTCAGACAAAGCCAATGGACATCTCATTCTCTACATGGGGAATTGGGGACAGAGTGGGTCCCAGCCTTTTACTGGAACTCTGGTGTCAGGAATTTGATCACTGACCCGTGGCCTTGTGGGAACACAGAGAAAGGGGATATAGGCTATCCACAAGAGTGCTGATAAACAGTTATTAAACAGTAAGGGAGGATGATGCCACCTGTCAGAGGTCTAGAGGAGGGGAAAAGGGCAGAAGAGGGAGAGAGAGTAAGAATGGGAAGATAATAGTGAGGGGAATACAACAGTGTTGTAATGTGAATAAAGTATAAAAATAAAGAAAAATAGAGAACAAAGAGGATGATTCTATCAAGATAGGTTGCAGAGAGAACAAGTGAGAAACAGGTGAAGACAGAATTACCCAGAGAATGAGAAGGAGCCAGACGATTAGAACATATTGTCAGAGTTAGTTTCAGGCCAAGCAGAGCAATTCAGTCGGAAGCATAGAAGCCAGACTGAATCAGTCATCTTGGAGAGGAATTGGAGCTCAAACAGCTGACTAGAACTAGGAAGCAAGAGTTCAGAAAGAGAAATGGTGAGCTTATTCAGCAGTAAGTCTCAGAGGCTGAAACATTCTAGGTCTAGGTTAGCAAATGGAGGCTGGAGGCTGAAACATTCAAGGTCCAAGCTTGCAGAAGGTTACATTGTATGGAGGCTAGAACTTGCAGGCATAGGCCTAGGGAAAGTTAAAACAGAGAAAGAAACACTCTGGGCTCAGCCCAAGCCGTGCATTTCTATAGCTTGGACCAGGCTCTCAGTTCATCTCCTCATCTGAGGAAATAAAAATATTTACGTTGGTGAAAGTAGATCAGTCACCTGAGTGTTTGGAGAAATCCAGCTCTTCTTTGTCATGAACACATTGAGTTTTTCACTGATGTAAGGTGGGTAAGACATTTTTTTTCTATATACACTCCTCTTTTATCTATTTAATGCTATAATATTTCTCCAAGTTTCACTAAGCCATGGAGACTATGCCTAATAATAACTTACTTTAAACAAGGAAAATTGCATGGACTTGAATTGCCAATTTCTTATTCAGAAAAATCAAGTCACTGTGTGTCATAGACTATACTAGAGATTCAATACTGACTTCATAGTTTGGTGAGTCTAAAAAAAATAAAGAACAGAACTTGAACACCAGGAACCGTTTTTAAAATGCTGAAAATAAGAGAGGATTTAGATGTTGAGAGTAGGACTACAGAGCATTATTTGAACTCAACACTAAGATAATCATGGTATCAAGATATTTTCATTCAAGTAATGACCAGTGTATAACCATGGCATCTCATCTCTGTTGTACACTGTTGGTTTGAATGAATATTGTTGAATTTTAATTGAATAATGAAGCGTCTACACACACACACACACACACACACACACACACACACACACACACCCAAATGCATTTAGCTTAATTATTTCCTTCCTGTCTAAAAATTATAAACATCTGTGGAAATTTTTATTTACTCAGGGTCTCTTGGCCATAGATAGATATAAGTATGAGCTGCTCATTCACCAACTCCAACACCATGCCCACAGGAATGCACATTCAAAGCACTGAAGTTACAGACAAGTTCACGCTTTGCCAGAGCATAGATATGTAAGTAATTCCAGCCATTCTTTAAGATGACAAAATTTTAAGAACTTGGAAAGGAGAGCTCTTTTGTTTAGAAAAGTGAGTTCATCACATCTTTATGGGACCAAAAATTAATGTATAAAAAGGAAAAGGTAAAATATGCATAATTTATATTTTTATTTATTTATAGGTTAAGACTAATCCTATAGACCATTAAGGCACTATTTTTCTAAATAAAATTTCCATGGGTTTGAGTTTATAGAATAAATAATTTCTGTATGACATAAATAACTGTTACAAGGTCCAGGGGAACACTGTGGACTGGAAGTAATACACACCACATATTTCACTGAGTGAATGGTGTCTTTAACATAAGCATCTAATATTCCAAACAAAACCCACATGTGTTTTGATAGAATAATGGTAAAAGAAAACCAAGGATGTTACAAGAAAAAGTGATCTGAAGATGACTAAGAAGTTACTGGGAAACATACATACATACATACATACATATGTGTGTGTGTGTCTGTGTGTGTGTGTGTGTGTAATACAAAGAAGTGCCTTTTATCTTTTGCTCAGTTCATAGACATCAGAGTATATTGGCAGGGACATTACTTATTTTAGGGAAAATTTCCAACATATATCAAAACTGTTTAAAATGAACATTTACCCAGACACAATAGTAAAGCTGGTAGGAATAATTTTAAAAGGTGCACACAATAATTCACAAAATGTACATTAATAAAATTTGTTAGACATCCTGTGTCCATATGAAATAATATGAAATATAAAATCATGTTAAAATATGAGGTACACTGATTTATCACAAACTACTCAAAATTAACTATTGGTACAGAAAAATGGATTTTGGTAAACTTTATATATACACTAGCAATATCTTTAAGGTTCTATCAATCAGGTTATCACCATGTTACTATGAAAGTAGGAATTATCTCATTAATTTTTATGCTAACATAGTGAGCTTTTAGTAACAATTTTATGAATCAATAAGTTGAGAAATACAATCCAAAGCAGAAAATTGTAACATTACAAAAGTATATTTCTTCAGGCCTATTTGTTTCATTATAAAGGGCACAATTATATTGAATCAATTTCAAATGTGAAATAGAAATGAGAATTAGATATAAACAAAGAAGTCATGATATAATGTACAAAAAATCCATTGTAAAAAAATTGACACAAAATTTCAGAATAAAGTTGCTATGGTTTTCCAGTCAGATACTCTTCCTGGGGAAGTAACCTGACCAGGACCCCTCCCTTGGTGACAGGACAGGTGAACTGGTTAAAAACCAGATGTATCCAGGATAATGTTGAGTCTCCTTTCAGTTTGCCATGTGCACTTCTATAGGTTTCCATGATCAGAGTATAACAAATGGTTGGATACACAGGTGCCCACTAGTCCTGCAGTGGCTTGAACATGCCTAAGTGATACATGACCCAGGGGTGTCCTATTTCATATGCAGAAAGTCTCATCAATGAAGCTGTTCTAGTGAAACTGTGTTGTAGACTCTTGTAGGACCAAGACTATTGTTATGTCTGTTTTGGTGGTGGAGGTGGTGGTGGTGGTGGTGGTGGTTTGTGTACATATGTGTGGTGTGGGTTGATGTGTTTATGTTATGTTATGATATGTTTATGTACTGTTGTGTGTGCAGATATGATGTCTGCAGTGGCCAGGGGTGACTTCTACTTGTGTAGGTCTTATTTCCTTGAAACAAGATCTCTCATTGCACATGGAAATCAATAACTTTCAGCTAGCCTGTTGGCTAGAAAGCCCCAGGGATCTGCCTGTCTCTACATCCCCTTACTAGCTCTTGAGAAGCAGGCTCACATGGCCATCTCTCACCATTTACCTGAATGTTGCTACTCTAAACAAAGGTCCTTATTCTGATACAGAAATTGTACTTACTAGATGATGCAGCTCCTCTCTTTTTGATCCTCTAAAATTTTAGTTTTCCTTTCTATGCAGTTATATGTTTGTTTGTTTATGTTTTTGCTTGCTAAGGTTGTCATCAGCCCCATGCTCCTCTTGCCTTAGTCTGATGAAAGCTACTTTTATAGAAATGCACCACACTACTAGGATCTCTTTGAATTTTGAAACAATCAATAGCCTTCTTTTTAACAAGTTATGCTAGAATTCTGGGAATATGTCTACTTTGAAAAGGCTAGCTAATGTTTTACAAAAAGTCTTCAAGGGTTAGACTGTTCTATGGTCTATGATAAGCCAAAATTTACTCATCTGTAGTATAAGATAGGTAAAGATAAGATAAAAATATTATATTTTATTTATCATTGCATGAAATTAGTTACTGTAGAGTACTTTCACACACCCACTCATCCATAGGAGTATTCAAGATCTGCCTAATGCTTGGCTATGAGTCTCAATATCTGTATCGATCATCTGCAGGGTGGGGCCTCTCAGCAAACAATTATGCTCGGCTCCTGTCTGTACATATAGCAGAGTATTGTTAGTGGTTGTAGGGCTTTTCTCTCTCCCATGGGAATGGTCTCAGCTTGGGCCAGGAACTGGTGGTCATTGGTGGGTCACTCTCCCAGGTTCTACTCATCTTTATTTCCTCACATCTTGTAAATAAGGTAGAATTCGGTTGGAATCTTTTGTAGGTGGATTGGTGTTGCCCTCCCACCACTATAGGTCCTGCCTGGCTGGAAGGTGGCCTGATCAGTTTCCCTGTCCCCCCTGTTGTAGGAAGATCCCCTGAAGACAGTCCCTATTCTCCCTGTAGCTAACCCTGTCAGAGGTCTTCAGCTTGTCTCAGTGATGCCCCTACCTCAGGTTTCCCTTTTCTCTCTAGTCTCTCAAAACTCCCCCTCCCACTCTCCCCACATCTGACTACCCACCCCATTTCCATCCCCACACCCTCTCGTATCCAGCTCTTTTTCTACTTCCTCTTCCTCCATCTTTTCTATTTCCCCGTCTGAGTGAGATTCCTTGGGCCCTCCTTGTTACTTGTTGCTTCTTTGGGTCCATGATTTGCAGTATGATTATCCTGTAATATATGACTAATATCCACTTACAAGTGAGTTCTACCTTCTAAAGGTTTCATGACGTCCTTAAAGATCACTGTCCACCGGGATTCAAGTGAGGCTCTGGGGGACATTTTTTATGCAAGCTAGAACATAACTTTTCTGTTCCCGGGACTCATCGTCCACCCAGTTCTTCAAGTTTGCCTATAGTTGATTAAGGATCTTATTGGAAACAAGAAACACACATACTTAATTTGAATAACTTTGTAATAATTCTTCATTTATAAATAGCTTTATCATGAAATTTCTTCAGGGAAAAATTTTAAAGTAGAATCTTACAGAATTTATTTTTTTGTATTGTTGGTAATTAATACAACACACTAATGTATATTTATTAGCTATAGTATTATCATTGCTCATATATTGGACTTAGTTGTGGAAATTGATATGTGATGTAGAATTATTCTTATTGATAATTCTAAAAATTGTTTTAAGAAGTAAAGAATGAGACTACTAGTTATGTTTATAAAATTAGAAAAAATATGTGTGATATCTAATTTACCTTGGTGACAATATTGACTCAAAATAGTATTACAAATTAAAATAGTAAAATTTCATTAACTGAGCACAATATAATGGATTTCCATGTTATCAAAGATAAACTTTTCAATGTGACCAGGAAAAAGCCTGATTTTTATTAGAAGAACAAAACATTAATTTTAAAAGTAGTAATGGAAGGTAAAATAAGTAGATAAATTCACGCTAAACCCCAAAGCGGATAAATGCTGCCACAGATTTCTCTGATAATTTAAACTAAATACATGGTATAAGAATATTTTCAAAGAGAGCTTAGTGTTTTCACCACTTCCTATTTTATTCTAAATTAATTATTAAAGAACATACTTAACACAAAAAATAACCAGAGAGAATGGGATGAAAATTATGTTGCTGACTGTCTTAGTTAATTTTATATTGGTGTGAAGAGACATTGTGATCAAGGCAACTAATAAAAGAAATTGTTTAATTGGAGGAGCAACTGAGAGCTTAGTGTTATCCACAAGCTGTAGGTAGAGAGGCAGGTGGGGAGAGACCTGGATCTGGTGTAGACTTTTGAAATCTCAAAGTCCATTCATATTGACAGACCTCCAACAATGCCACACTTTATAATCCTTTTCTTTTTTTCTTTTTTGGTCTGGCTGTTGTTTTTAAATTTTTTTTTATTAATTCATTCATATTACATCTCAATAGGTATCCCATCCCTTGTATCCTCCCATTCCTCCCTCCCTTCTGCTTTCCCCCTACTCCCCTCCCCTATAACTGTAATTAAGGGGGACCTCCTCCCCCTGTATATGCTCATAGGGTATCAAGTCTCTTCTTGGTAGCTTGCTATCCTTCCTCTGAGTGCCACCAGACCACACCTCTCAAGGGGATGTGGTCAAATATGGGGCACCAGAGTTCATGTGAAAGTGAGTTCCCACTTTCCACTCAACTGTGGAGAATATCCTGTCCATTGGCTAGATCTGGGTCGGAGTTCAATGTTTACTGCACTTATAGTCCTTGGCTGGTGCCATAGTTTGAGCAGGACCTCTGGGTCCAGATCCCCCCATCATAATGATCTTTTTGTAGATTTCTAGGACCCTCTGGATCCTTCTATTTCCCCATTATCCTATGCTTCTCTCACCTAAAGTCCCAATAGGATGTCCTCCCCTCTGTCCCACTTTTCTGGTAAGTGAAGACTTTCATGGGACATGCTCCTTGGGTTAGTGTCCAGATATAAGTGAGTTTATACCATGTGAGTCTTTCTGCTTCTGGGTTAACTCATTATTATGACCATTTCTAGTTCAATCCATCTGTCCACAAATTTCGAGAATTCCTTGTTTTTAATAGCTGAGTAGTATTCCATAGTGTAAATGTACCACAGTTTCATTATCCAATCTTCTACTGAGGAACACTTAGGCTATTTCCATGTTCTGGCTATTATGAATAAGGCCGCTATGAACATGGTTGAGCATATGTCCCTGTTGTGTCTGGTGCTTCTTCTGGGTATATTCCAAAGAGTGGAATAGCTGGGTCTTGAGGAAGTCATATTCCCAGTTTTCTGAGATAGTGCCAGATAGATTTCCAAAGTGGCTGTACTAGTTTGCATTCCCACCAGCAATGAAGGAGTGTTCCTCTTTCTCCACATCCTCGCCAGCATGTGGCTTGACTTGAATTTTTGTTCTTAGCCATTCTGATGGGTGTAAGATGGAATCTCAGAGTCCAAAACAGTTCCACCAACTAGGGACCAAGCATTTAAACATATGAACCTATAGGGACCATTTTTATTCCAACCACCACACTAACCAAAGTAAATGACAAACATATAAGAAACTGTGTATGAGTGTCTTGATTAATTAATAACAATCAATAAATCAGGATTTAATATCAGTTGTAATTAAAGTGGTTTCAAATAATTATTAAAGTATCTAAAAGGTGGTGTGATACGTATGTGAAAGGCTCCAGGGCCTAAGTTCATATCCATAACACCCATATGAGCAACACTGTGCCAGGCTGTGTACATATGTCACCCCATGCTTGGGGCAAGGGCGTGGCAGAGCAGACATGAGGACCACTGGATTTCATGGGCCAGCTGGTCTATCTGAAAAATGGCCAGCTCTATATTCAATGAGAGATGCGCCTCAAGGGAATATGCAAAGCAATGAGACAAGACATTGTCTACTATGTTGATTTATTCAGTGCATGTATGCAAAACAGGTGTGTGAAACTCCCTTCACAGAAAACACACATATTCTAATGTGTGTGTGTGGCATAAAAAAAAAAGGAGGAATCTCAATAAACGTATAAGTGTGTGTTTTAATGAGTATTAAAAATTCAAAGCAAAGCACTTAAAGAATTGATATAGAATTGCATACATTATACATATATTTAAAAAATAGAGGATTAAAGAAACATAATGGAAATGCAGACTAACGAAAGTCAAGCCAGAATAAGCAAAATAGTCTTATAAATTGAAAATATGCAATCAGATAGTAAAGCCATGTGGAACTATTTCAGCAATCTCAAAATGAAATTAATTACATCAGAATAATAAATGTATATCAGGTTTTCAAAAAAAATAGTAACACACCAAAGTATAATGATATAGAGAGGGTTAGAGGCTTAGAAAAATGTACTTTGGGCAGAAGAATTTCCAAAGATAGCAGATATCATTATAATAATGAAAGATAATATGGACTGTAGTATTGAAAAAATAATAATGATCATTACAGGATGAGAAACTATTCAATGCAGAGCTGACAGTTCTGAGTCTAGTAGGTTTTGCTACTTACAAAATGAATACATACATGGTTCATATTGGGTTTTAACAAAGCCTATCCCATAGTTGATTCTTCCAACTCGTAAAAATTAATACAGCTCGAAATGATTGTTAGCTTGAATCACTGTAGTAAGTGTTTGTGTGTGTGTGTGTGTGTTTGAGAGAGAGAGAGAGAGAGAGAGAGAGAGAGAGAGAGAGAGAGAGAGAGAGAGAGAGAGAAGGGGGGTGGAGAGAGGAAGGGAGGGAGAGAGAGAGAGAGCGAGAGAGAGAGAGAGAGAGAGAGAGAGAGAGAGAGAGAGAGAGAGAGAGAGAGAGAGAGAGAGAGAGAGAGAGAATGAGAGAGAGAGAGAATGAGAGAATGCTACCACCTTCTGGTCATCCTCTTGAGATTATCTCACTTTAAGTTGCTCACTCTTTATTAAGGGGGAGGGCAAGATGTCCTGGTTAGCAGATTTTCTATGAAGAACTCAACACTCGAAACTTTGTTATGTCTCATCCACTTTGTGTTTTGCCTGTTCTAGTTTAATTTAATTTGTTGTAATAAAATTCCCTCACAAAAAGCAATTTAGAAGAGGAAATATTTATTTAATTTACGACTCCAGATTGTACTTTATTACTATGAGGAAGTCATGGTGACAGTAACTTGACACCACTATCACATCACAACAACAACAACAACAATAAAAGCACATGAAAAATATGTGGAAACCATGGTCTTCTTTTCATTATTAATTATCCCCTTTACATCCCTGTGATAGCTTCTTCCCTCCTCTCCTCCCTGTCCTACACTTCCTCCAGGTTTCCCCTATCACCCCTTCCCTAGGCCTCAGAGAAGAGGTGACCTCCCCCACCTACCCACCCCAGTATATCAAGTCGCAGCAGTACTGAGTGCTTCCTCTTCCCCTGTGGCCTGTTGAGGTAGCCTCACCAGGGGAATGCGATTAAAAAGTGGCAATGGAGTCCATGTCAGAGTCAGCCTTTATTCCCTATCCCTGAGGACTGAGCTGCCCATCAGTTACACCTGTAAAGGGGGCCTAGGTCCAGCCCATGCATGGCCCTTGGTTGGAGCTTCAGTGTCCACAGAACCCCTGGGCCTCATTTAGTTGGCTCTATTGGTCTTCTTGCTCCTCTCCCCTCTGAGTCTTTCTATCTTCCCCCCTACTTTTCCACAAGACTCCCTGAGCTCCCCACAATGTTTGACTGTGTGTCTCTCTGCATCTGTTTCCGGTATCTGATGGTTGGAGCCACTCAGAGGACAGCTATTCAAGGTTCCTGTCTGCAAGCATAGCACAATGTCATTAGTAGTGTCAGGGGTTGGCTCTCTCATGGTGTGGGTCTCAGGTTGGGCCAGGCATTGTTTGGACATTTCCTCAATCCCTGCTTTTTCTAACCCAAGGAAAAATCAATTGGAGGTTTTAGAAGAATGTAGGAGACATGAATGAAAAACGGGAAAATACTAACGTTTAAATGTTTAAGTGGATGAGTGGGAAGATGAGAGTGTACAGTGGGATAGATTAGGCAAAATTAAACATACTTTGCAAGCTAACTAAAAATATAATATATATTAAATTTTTTGAACAGGAGTACTTTGCATGGATGTATAATTGTGCTTCCAGAAGACATGAATTCTGCTTACATAAGAATTCATTGCCAGGTGTAGTATACTGTACTAACAGTTGCTGTTCAAAGAAGCCCCAGAGTCACCCCCAAACAACATGGAGTATTGTTATGGCCACTAAACTAGATGGTAAGATCTATTACCCTCTTACTTAGGACACTAATTGTTTAAATTAGGGTTACTATTGCTCTTAACCAAAGTCAAGTTGGGGAGGAAAGGGTTTATTGGTCTAGATCATACAATCCATCACTGAAGGGAGTCAGGACAGGAACTTAAGCAGAGGCAGAATCTGGAGTTAGGAGCTGACTTAGAGGCCATGAAAGGTTGCTGTTTATTGCCTGGCTCCACATGGATTTTTCAGCCTACTTTCTTATAGAACCTGGGACTACCAGGCCAGGGCTGGTACAGCATACAGTGGTGCCTTCCCCCATCAGTGGTTAATCACTAGTTAAGAAAATGCCCTATAGGTTCATCTCCAGCCTAATCTTATGGAGGCATTTTTTTTTATTTGAGGTTCCCTCCTCTCAGATGAGTTTATCTTACATCAAATTGACACAAGACTATTCAACACACTACTCACTAAAGCACATTGAGAAATCAACCTCAAACTGTTAAAGAACCTTCCCCTGAGGGCTGGCTTATGCAGTGACATAATGTGCTTATCAGGCTACGAGTGGGAAGAATGTGCCAATGGTGTTACATCTAAATGCTGCAGTACCAACCTCCCTGGTAAGTTGTGTCCCTTGGTGAAATGCTGGCATGAGAATTGTAGGCATAACCAATCACCTTCCAATTGGACATGAGGCATGCTCCATGGGAGGGATTTTATATTTGATATTGTAAAAGTTGTCGAAAGCACGGTATGGGTGGATCATATTACCTCGGTTAGAATTACTGTTATTTTGCTAAATGATTAGTTGTCAGACTGTATTCTAAGTAGTGATGTTTGCAGCATTAGATGTTATGCTGCTTCTGTCTATGCTCAGAAAAACTTGTCTTTGCAGTGGATCATGATTAATGCAGAGACTCACGAGCAGTAAAGGGGTTGAATGTAAATATTACTGAGTATTTGGTGGTGGGTGAGTCATCTGTATCAAACTCTCAATGTCTAAGGCTCAAGGATTGTCATGGAAGAGGGGAAAGAAGGAATGTAAGAGCTGGTAAATGGAGAGAAGAGCCATGAAATGCTGACTTCTGGATGTGACGTCACTGTTGCTCACACCAACGTGCAAATTATGGTTACCTGCATGATACCTGAACAATATTACACTAGATGACATTCCATGTTGGACTTCAGGGGGTGGAATCTGTGAAACAACCCTATGATATGAGCTATTGGCAGTGTGTAATTCTGGAAGTAACATCATCTCTTTAAAGGACCTGGTCATTGATAGGTTGCTCATGTTCCTTCCCATGAGCATATGGAAAACACTAATTCGGCCCACTAGTTACTAATAAAGAAGAGGACAGGAAAATAAAAGGGGCACTGGTGGAGTTTGGAAGCAGGTAGTGGTGGATGATACAATCAGTGTATATTGAATAAAGTATGTAACATTCAAAAGAATAAAATACTATTTATAAACAGAAACCTAGACAAATGAATACATGCTTATCTACTTGGTTTCAGCACACTCTCCACACTTATGCTACCCAGGATATCCTGCCTAGGAAATGGTGCTGTCCATAATGGGCTGGGTCTTTGCTCATCAGCTACAGCACAACAAGACAAGCCCCCAGACATGCCAACAGGTAACTCTGATACTGAAGAATCATTCATTAAGACTCTCCTCTCAGGAGATTCAAGATGGCTTTTAGTTGACTGAGTTACTGATCACATCTGCTATATTGAAGACAGTCCTTACGTTGTAGTAAGGGCAGTAGGTGACTGGTTAGGATAATCTATTACATTTGAAAGCTATGCTTATAAATTCATAGCCATTCTTAGATTAAATACTAGACCTCATTAATAGTACTATAACTTGTACTGTTAATTTTAATCTTCTGACACTTATAAAGTAATGATCTTCAATGTACCTGTTATAATTTCAACACCCATAGGTTTTTATTAGGAATATAATAACATATTAAGTAAATAAACACACTTAAGTGAAATATACATAATGAAATCGTTAGTTTCCCCATTGCTGTGATCAAGTACTGATAGGTGATTTGGAGCAGGGATTGCTTTTCACTTGTTTTGAGGGTGCAGAGATTCATGATAGGAATGGCATCACGGTGGAAACAGCTCATGGTGGTGGTGGAAGCAGAATGTTGCTGTTTGTTTACACTGTGGTGTGCTAGGAAGCTGAGAAGAGATGGGAAGCTGGGCTGGTTTGTATATCCTCCAGGTCCGTGCCAGGGACCTCCTTCTTCCCATGAAGTATGACTTTTACAGGCTGTATAATCTGCCAAAACAGCCTGGTCAGTTGGTAACCAAGCATTAAAACACACAAGTCTACAGATTACTAAATTAGCTCTTGTTGCTGAGGTAAAATACCATGGCCAAAAGCAACTTATGGAAGCAGGAGTTTAGCTTGGCTTATGAGTCTGGTGAGGGAGTCTATAATTCTTGGAAAGGCATTGCATCACATGCATGAAGCCAAGAGATCACATCTCTATCCAACTGCAGAGGGTAGAGGGTGACTTCGTAGTGGAGCAGGGCTATAAATACTCAAGACCTACACCTGGTTCAGTATTTCTTCCAGCAAGGCTGCACCTGCTAAAGGCTCCATCACCTCCCCAAACAGCAACACTAGATGCTCAAACACCTAAGCCTATGGAGGACACTCATTTAAATCACCACAGGAATTTTCATACTCAGCATTCAAGTGTGTGTGTGTGTGCTTGTGTGTGTCTGTGTGTCTGTGTACACATGTGATACATGTATGCACGCCTGTTTTTTGGGCGTGTGTCAATATGTGTTCTTCTAAACTAAATCAGAACTAAGGCATTTACACCAAAAAGGTCACATATTAAGGTTTAAGTACACAAATTTTGGGAATTCCTTGTTTTTAATAGCTGAGTAGTATTCCATAGTGTAAATGTACCACAGTTTCTTTATCCATTCTTCTACTGAGGGACACTTAGGCTGTTTCCATGTTCTGGCTATTATGAATAAGGCTGCTATGAACATGGTTGAGCATATGTTCCTGTTGTGTGGTAGTGCATCTTCTGGGTATATTCCAAGGAGTAGGATAGCTGGGTCTTGAGGAAGCCCTATTCCCATTTTTCTAAGGTAGCACCAGATAGATTTCCAAAGTGGCTGTACTAGTTTTGCATTCCCACCAGCAATGAAGGAGTGTTCCTCTCTCTCCACATCCTCGCCAGCATGTGGTGTCACTTGAGTTTTTCATCTTAGCCATTCTGATGGGTGTAAGATGGAATCTCAGAGTTGTTTTGATTTGCATTTCTCTGATGACTAGAGATGTTGAGCATTTCTTTAAGTGTTTCTCAGCCATTTGATATTCCTCTGTTGAGAATTCTCTGTTTAATTCTGAGCCCCATTTCTCGAACTAGAAATGATCATAATGAGTGAGTTAACCCAGAAGCAGAGAGACTCAAATGGTATATACTCACTTATAACTGGACACTAGCCCAAGGGGCAGGTCCTATGAAAATCTGCACCTACCAGGAAAGTGGGATAGAGGTGAGAACATCCTATTGAGACTGTAGGTGAGAAAAATATAGGGGATAGGGAAGTAGTTGGATCCAGAGGGTCCTAGAAACCTACAAGAGGAGCATTATGATGGGTGGATCTGAGCCCAGGGGTTCTGCTTGATCAAAGGCACCAACCAAGGACAAAACGTGCAGCCATCATCAAACCCCTACCCAGATCTATCCAAGGGACAGAACATTCTCCACAGTTAAGTGGAGACTGGGGACTGACTTTTACAGGATCTCTGGTGCCCCATATTTGGCCATGTCCCTCTGTTGGGGAGGCCTAATGGCACTCGGAGGAAGGATAGCAGACTACCAAGAAGAGACTTGATACCATAGCACCATATTCAGGGGGAGGAGGTCCCCCTCGGTCACAGTCATAGGGAAGGGGGATTGGGGTGAAAGTGGGAGGGAGGGAGGAATCGGAGGATGTATGGGATGGGATAGAAAATGAGATGTAATATGAATTATTTTATTTTTCAATAAAAATGTGTTAAAAAAAGGTTTAAGTAAGTATCAATAAGTAGGCTCTATTTAGTGTAAATTACTCTTCATTCATAGATGAAAGATATTTGATTATGTGCTACAAAGATAGGCACTGAAAACTTGATTGGAACTCTGTGAATAGTGTCGCTAGGTTACCAGGTAAGTGTTACCAAACTCTCATGTTTTCTGGGGGCCATATTTGTTGGTAGGGAAAGTCAGGCTGGAAAACCCAATTCCTCTGAAACACGATTATTAAATTCCCTGGCCTGCCAAGTTACTGTATTCCCAATATACTATGTATCATCTCTGTAGCACTTGCTTTCATGACCAACTTTATGGAGGCAAACTGTCAATGAAGCGTTTCCATGTAGAGAGGGCATGTGCTAGTTTATTGTCAAAAACTAGCCACATAATAGCTCATAAACTCAGTAGCAGCTGTTAAGTACCCATTCTTGACCTTTATCTAATATCTGCAAATCATTTGTACCCCATCACATCTGACCTAGTTAAGAAGCCCATTCTCTGTGCTTCTCTTTGATATAACTGAACCTAACATACCTCAGCTATTAACCATGTCAAGAGCCAATGCTCATGCCTAAGCCAGGTAAGCACATTCTCTTCCTTCCTTCAGATTTCCTTAAATGATCCAATGCACACACAAGAGAAAGCATAATTGATAATCACATGAACCTTAATAGAAAAACAACCCCATAGTCCTCTGGCTTGTTTAATCCTCTGAGACAGACTTTCATATTTGGACTCCACACCAACCTTCTGCTGGCACCTCTAACTTCCCTGGAACCCAAGGGACCTGAGAATTACAGATATATTCTATTTCGTGGTTCCATCACTTCACTATATCTCTCCTGATGCAGAACCTGAATCTAGCTTTCTCCTCACTGAAAACTTTCTTAGATGAACGTGAGAGGAAATGGGAAAGGGAAAGAGAGAGAAGACAGAAGAAGAGGAAGCAAACCTTACGATCAAGTAAGAAAAAAATTATAACAGATAACAGTCCTGCCACTGAAACCCAAGGGGGAGATGCAAATTCTTGGTTTAGAAAAGGAAAAGCCTATCTCACTCCGCAGAATGTATTTATTTCCTCTTAAATAAGGCAGAATTTGAGAGGTGACCTATGGATATTTTGCATTGGAGTAACTGTCCAGAACACAAGAATTCTGGAAACTAAGCAGAAGAGGCAGGTTAGTGGCACTTAGTCTAGTAGGTAGGCAGATACAGACGTGCTAATTTGTTTTCATAACACCTTTACCATGATTATACCTGTAATTCCACTGAGCTCTTTTCCAGTATGCTGCCCTACATCATGCTGTACAGGATGGATAGATGGGCACTGTTTGGACTGAAGGCAACAATAACTGCACGCGAAGGCTTCTCAATCATGTCTTTGGTGATTCTCCACCACTACTAGAGGTGACTCTGCCTATTCACACGTCTTTTGAGGATTCCATGAAGCAAATTGGATTGGGATTCTGAGTCTCTCAGTGCTTCAAAGGACTAATTCTTCTTCCGAATTCTGTGTTATGTCCCAGTGCCCATATGCTTCCTAGATTCCAAATATTGTTACTGCTATCTCTTCTTCTGTTTCCTCCGCACTTGGTAAGTTTAGGTTTTGGGAGGAAAAAAAAAAAAGATGTATAGTGTATTTTAGTCGGTTGTGGGAGGGAATAAAATTAAATGTGTCTGATCAATCTGTCATTTTGATAGCAATGTTTCCAATATCCACTCCCTGAAGCTCTGTCTAAATCTCTGGGCAGGAATTCATCTGTTGGGTACAGGCAGAGCTAACATTAGTGCCTGTCCTGAGTGACCACTGCCTCTGCTGCAGATGCTAAATATTTTTGAGAATCATTCTTGATATGAGCATTTTCACTACGAATACTGAGCAATGTTTCATTTTTTAAGGAATCTTAGTTTCCTTTACCAGCACCTTCTCTAATTAATAATACATGATGCAAATCATCCAGCTGTTTTAGAAAAGAAAGCATAAATATGTATGAAGACAGGATGGCTAGTCTATGCTTGCCATACTTTGAAAGCTTAATGAACACACACACACACACAGAGAGAGAGAGAGAGAGAGAGAGAGAGAGAGAGAGAGAGAGAGAGAGAGAGAGAGAGAGAGAGAGAGAGAAACAGAGACAGAGACAGAGAGAAAGAGACAGAGGGAGATAGAGAGAGAGCGCGCGCGCTAGGAAATGAAAGGTTGAGGATCAGGACGGTTTGTTAAAATTCCTGGAGATGAGTCTGGTTGGAGGAGGAAGTGGTCCATTGAGGGGACAAGGAGGACTTGAGGCTTTAAAACCTGCCTCTCCTTCCTGTTCACTCTCTGCAATATAATCTACAGCTTCTGTTTTCTGCTACTATGTCCTCCTGCTTACTGCCTCACTTTCCCCTCTAGGCGGGCATGCACCAATCAGAGCTGCAAGCCAGAGCAAACCTACTCTTTCTTAACTTGTTTTGGTTTGTGATTTTATAAAACCAATGAGAAAGCAACAGAATTGCAGGGACTCTTGCTGTTTTCTATTACACAGTGGCACTGAGGGTCATTGGTTAGGTGAGAGTGGCTAGGCCACGAATGCCAGGGATCACTTACCTGTGTCTCTATAGCACTAAGACTTGCAAGCATGTGCCAATGGTTTTTCAGATGCCTGGATTTCCCCATAGGTTCCAGGGACTGATCTCAGGATCTCATATACGTATGTCAATCACTTTACTGAATCTTCTAGTTGCTTGACTGCTGCTATGATTTATATATACATATGCTTATACATATACATGCACATACATACATACATGCACACAAATACACATGTGTGTATGTGTTTTAAGGTCACAACGCATATTTTTAGATAGTAGATGAAGAATGGACTAGACGTATATCATTACCACTTTCCAATTATTTGTTCCAAAGTTGCCACAACTAGTAAAATAGGAACAGTGATAAGCCAAAAATTTCCTCCTGATGAAAGATGAAAACTAACTTTATATAAAATTGTTTCTATTTTACTTCAGAAGATGAGGAATATTAAGTAGTTTATCATTACAGCCTGAAAGTTGTCAAGATGTCTAAGCACTTTGTGCCAGAGAGACTATAGATATTAATTGTACTTATTAAATGGAAATGAATTATCATAGTTTGCATACCCTATTCAGATGTATTGCAAAGAAATATAATTAACTATTTATATTTGAAAACAATTTCTTTGTTCAGTGCAGTAATTTTCTTAAGTAAAAGTAAATATTGCTTCCGTTGTCTCTGAGACAACTATCATCGTGGTTCACACCACGTGAGGGCAAGCATGTAGGTTGTTCACTGATGATGGTCTCATTCCAGGTTCACATTCTAATATGACTATGGAATTTTTATTATTTACTTAATGATATATTTATAATCTGGTTTATATGCATATGTGTGATTTTTTTTTTTGTATTTCCTTGTTGGACTGTTATCTTACTTTGTTGATATTTGAATGCCCTATTGATTGTAAAAAGATGAGAATTGAGCTTCATTTTAATAAAATACTGGGGTTGGTCCAAAGAGAAGGGAAAGCAGGTAACAAACATGAGAGAGTAAGATAGAGTGAGATGGAACAGCAAGAAGGGAAACAGAAAGATGGGCAACAAAAAGCAAGAAGAGACAGAAAAGTAAGAGAACAGCAAGAAGAGTCAGATAGACAGCAGGCAATACAGAGACAGAGACAGATAGACAGTAAGCATGTGAGAGAGAGACAGAAAATAAAGTTGTCCTGGGCTTCAAGACCTCCAGCTTGTACCACATATGCCTGAATCTCCAAGTATTTCCTTTCCTCCATTCCTCAACCTCTCCTAAACAACTAGCTCCTCTAGTTAGTTGCTCAACCAACAGTTGGTTTCCCTTAACCAGCTGTTTACCACCTGCTGAGTTCTCCCTACTGGAGATTCACCTCTCTTCTCTCCTCTTCACTGCTTCCAGAGCTGGTTTGTGGGAGAAGCACCTAATCATTTTTTTGTACCAAGAAGAGACTTGTTGCCCTATGAGCATATACAGGGGGAGGAGGTCCCTCAGTCAGTCATAGGGGAGGGGAGTAAGGGGAAAATGGGAGGGAGGGAGGAATGGGAGGATACAAGGAATGGGATAACAATTGAGATGTAATAGGAATAAATTAATAAAATATATTTTAAAATGATGACAGTGCCTTTTCAGTAGAGTCTATGCACAGATTTAGGATAAAATTTCCATGTTAGACTAAAAGTTATTTGGAACATTTGGACTTATATCTGCTAGATAATCTAGCAACCTAATATGCCCATATAGATAATGAGATTATTTATCAAATTTAATGACTAATTAGAACCACGAGAAACGTGCCACTTAGAGATGGGATTATTAGTCAGTCTACTTTGAGTCAAATTGAATCCTTTATTTTACTGTTTTTAGTTTTTAAAATACAGATATTTTAAAATTTAAGACCCTCCAACCCAAGTGAGATGCTTTCTGGTATTTCTATGTAATAAATTAAACACAACTGCACTCTTCCAGACAGGGTAGGTTGTCTCAACTCAAATATGCTCCTCAAAGGCTGAAAAAATGGGACTATCATCTACCCTATGTCATATCAGTTAAATATGTTCTGGGGATACTGCTGTAGCATTCGGTAAATGTAAGAAATAGTCCATTTTTTAAAAGGGCTTGTATTCCAATTTTCACTTTTGGAAATACATAATAACATAAATTGCACAAACATCCTTTTTTTTTACTACAATATATTCAACTTCAGTAAAGTCAGAAAAATAAATCATAATGTTGTCTGTCCATGAAATAACCAGTACAACAAATTTCTTTAAGATTTCCCAGAGAGGAAATATGCTATTCTGTGTTACATCTGGGTCCCTGGCAATTGCTCAGTTTGATGGACACTATTGTGCACAGAAGTAAACATGAGTACTTATTTGACTTTCTCACTGGTATTTTTGTAGTATAGACATAGATACAGATAATATAAAAGTCTAACAAATGTTTATTACTCTCTAAATTTAGATGACCAGTCTCCTTTCTGAGCTGTACATTTAGTAGTTTCAGTATTTCACTTTGGCAGACATTCATTGTCTTTCTATAACATTCTAGATATATAACATGTAGATTTTTATGTATCAAATATATTTGTTCATATGGGTTTTATAGTATGTGCTCATCATGGCTTTCAAATGATCAAGGTCATATATTTAAGAAGGGCCACAGTTTGAGTCTGAAATGAGTCCTTCTGACTCATGTATGTGAAGTTAATGGCCTCATTGATGGCTCTCTTTTAAAAGCCATAGAATATTTCAGAGGTAGACGTATGTTCCCATGGTGTCTTCTTGTCACACTCTCTGGCTCATGTTCCTGTTACCAACTGAGTAGCTCAGTTGTAAGAGCTGACACCCAAAGTGCCATTTCACTATGCCCTTTGTGCTATGTTGAACAATTCTCTATGAACTGTGAACAAAATAAACCACTTCTCTGCAAATAAACTGTTGCCTCTGTAGGTGTTTTGGCACAGAGATGAGAAAATATGCATACAGAAAAACAGTATCAGGAAAGAGGTCTTCTCCTTGTGGTAAATATTCCATGAGGGTCTTAGGTATTTGAAACTAGTTTTCAGAGGGAATTTCAAAGAATTCTGAACTTGAACCAGCCAAGGTCTCCAAGGCAATGAAACATGCTTAGCAGAATATTCTGGAAGGTTGCAGAAGATCAGAGTGCCACAAGAATGCAGACAGTAAAGGCTATGCTTGCCAGATCCCAGGAAGCAAGACAGGCTCTATGAGAAATTGGAACATGAAGGCAGAGTTACTGTGGGGGCCCTAAGATACTGAAGCTTCTAGGACTGTGGGATTTCTCCCAAAGAAATCTACAGTTATAAAGTGAACTTGACCCAAGAGAGAAACCATGTGCACTAGAGGTGGCAAGCAGTGGAGGCAAGCTCAGATGATACTATCAAATGGTAGTGATTAGGGCTACCAAGTTTTAATCTCTTCTTGGCACAGTCTTCTGTGGTGTTTTCTTACTTCTATCTTTTGGAATAGAGAAAAAATGTATTGTGTGCCATTCTGTGTTTGAAGTATGAAATTTGAATTTAATTTTAGTTTAGTTTATAGGTGTTCATGGCTGTGAGTTTCCTGGAATCTCAGAGATGTTGGACTTTTAAATAGTCCCACAGCACTAAGATTATAGGGGCTTTGAATTTAGACTGGATATATTTTACTCTTGAGGTGGACTGAAGCTATGGGAACCAGAGATGGAGTGTTGTGGCATATGCCTGAAATGTTTCTCCACAGACTCATTTGTTTGAACACTTTGACCTCAGCTAATAGTGCTGTTATGGGAGCCTGTAGACCTTCAGGAGGTTGGGCCAAGCAGAAGGAAGTGGGTCAGTAGGGTTAGGTCCTTGGGGACATATTATTCTTGGGGTCACATATATGCAAGCATTCTTTCTGTGTCCTTGTCCAGCTACCATCTGTGGAGTTCTGCAAACACTCACACATTGGGAATTTTCCTCCCATTCTTTCCCACCTGGATAAATTAGTCTTTCTGAATCTTTGAGCCTACATTAATCTTCCTTCATTCAGTTGGCTCTGTTGGATATTTTGGTCATGATGATAAGAAAAATGATTAACAGAAAAAGTAAAAAGAAAACACTATTGGCTTCATTCTGTAAACTTCCTATGTTCAATGACATAGTATTGAATAAAGAGAGTATAAAATATTGCCTAAGTACATAGAACTGTGTGTGGAAAACATATAAACATGTACCATCCCACACAAACATATACCGTCACCCTCACACAAGTAGTTCATGTTATGAACATGTGATGAAAATGTATAAGGAAACTTACTCATCTTTAAGATTCTGTTATATTTGACCCCAGTTACACCTTTGACAAGTTTCTGATGTCTTTTCCTGGGTGCTGCAAGGTTTAGTTTAATGTGTGCTTTACATGGTGAATTAGCATTAACAGAGCATTAAAGAGGATATCACATTTTACAGAAGGATCAGCTTTCTGGCAATGGAAGTACATCCCTTAGTGCATTCCCTACTGATAAGGAAACAGTTGCTTTTCACTGTAAATTATTTGTAGAATCAACATGCCCAGGAGTTTCTGATAAGAAGCAAAGTTCACAGGAAGGACAGGGCTAACACTCAGAGGCCATTCCAGTCTGCTTGTCTTGACTCCCTTCCTCAGTTTGTACAGAATGAGGTTTTCTGAGTGGCTGTCACCCTAGTGTCTTCTATCTCCAGCACCCTACACTGTCACTCAGAGTATGGGTATGTGACAGCCCAAAAACCAGAGGCAGCTCTGTGTTAGTATAGCCCTTCACCTTAGTCCTCAGATCCTGCCTCCCCTAGAAAGAAAGACATAAGTACTTAAAAGATGCCAAAACTACACAGTTACATGAATTGTAATAATCTTCTTGCCTGTTATTTAGCAACACTGATGACAGGTTTAGTCAAATTATAGTTTTTTTCAAGGACAAAGATTGTGTCAGTCAAGTGTAATATTTGGAAGCAATGAGTGAGCGATGGTTAATGAACCAAGAAGACTTTCTCTCTTTAGACATCATAAATGCAGAACCACAGCCTGCTGTTGATGTTTGCTCTTTTGGAACTAACCCTTCAGGTGTGATCTATTTTTATTTGTGTTATCCATCTAGGATTCTCTCTAAGAATACCAAAAGTGTGGAAGAATGGCACATGGCTTTGAAAATGGTTTTGTCTGTCTTTAGTACTATGTTCAAATGTGCCAACTTATAGTATTTGCTGTTCTTCCTACTGTAACTGATCTTAATTTTGGCATTGATTAAGCCTAGATATAGATGTATTTGGGTGAGTTTAAATCATGCAAGTGGACACCAGTAGACACAGTTTAGTAAGTGTGTATAGATGCCGGGAAGAAAATAGCTGTAACCTTGGTCTGTGGATCTAAGTTCTTGAGTAGGGATTAGCACTTAATAACAAAGGCCATTCAACAGGATTCTTAAAGTCCATGATTGATAAACCTCTGAGGTGTATAGGAGAGAGAGAGAAAAAAAAAAAAGAGAAATAAAGGGGGAGAGATTTGAACTATGTAATGCAAGGATATAAATTTTGAAAATATATGTTATAAGTACATAATGAATTTTAACTTCAAATACTGAAAATAAGAGATACTGTTGCTTCTTGAAGCATTATAATCCCATAGGCAAAAACATTCCTGGAATGTAGTTGTTGATTAAGGGGTTACTAAGTTAATAAATATACATCATTAACACACGGTTTAATTTTCTTCTTCTTATACCTTTCTGGAGTAACATAATGCAAAATCTTTCTTATTGATTATCTCAGTTTTGAATGATAAACAAAAGTATAACATCATGTTTTGATAATGATTTCACCTCAGTAGTTTGAAAATAATTTTTCTGATATGCATTTTTGCTGATATCCATACTTCTCTTTTTACAACCCTGTAGACCTGTCATAGATAATGCAGTTTCCTCTCTAGCTACAGGTCTTAGTAGTTTTTTTTAAAAAACATGGTTTATTTATTTATTTATTTAGGGTTTTTTTTGTTAGGCTTATGTTTATTTTAATTTGAGACTCATAAATGTATATCTTTACAAAATCTCATTAATCCTTGATTTTGTTTACAGTATTTGTTGGATATTTCCATTCTCATCTGAGCCTGGATGTCTGTTTAAAATATTCTATTTCTGCCTCTTTCTAAATTGACATGTGAGAGTTTTTTTTAATTCTACCTCTTAGCTTAGAACACTCTGTTTAGTTTCATTTGAACTATCACATTTTATTAGAGTCTATTAAATTATTTTAAATATCAATGTAGTAAATATGTTCTTTTCACATGAGGTTTATGTTTTTATAAAATGTATTTTCATTCTTATTCATTTCTTAAGCTCTTGCGTTTAAATACTGTTCACCATCTGATGACGATATTTACTGGATTTCTTTTATCTTTTGTCCTTTGTATAGATATATTATTCCCTTGTAGTTTTGGTAATTTCCATAGATGTTCTTATATGCCTTTGGAATCCAGTGTGAATAATTCTGTGGCTTCTAATTGAAGGAGTGGTTCTCTAGAATTACATTGTTTGTTTCTTCTTGCAATGCAGAGGCATCATCATGGAGTTCCAGGGTTATACCAGTAATGAGATTTGAAATGCTAAATCACATTTATTTCAAGCTTATGCCTAAAACTTTCCTTTTCTCCTACACTTATTTCTAGTGAAAGACAATCTCCTTTGTAGCCATCTCTGATGCCAAGTTGGGGTTTTGTTGCAGGTCCCTCTGTTCATGATCCAATCCTGATTCTACTCTACAGGGTGACTCTAGTGTACATCGATCCTTAATTTATTCACGAGAAATATAAACAATCTAACTATACAAGAAAAAGTGTAAAAATTGTCTATCAGTCCCATGCTTGGAGGTTCCCTCCTTTAAGATTATGTAGCAATGCTAAATCCCTTCATGGTTGTGCAAAACCTGCAGGGAATCGATGATATTTTCATGGGCAATTTTTGAAAGTTGATCATATGCTTGGTGACCTTAGGAGATGAAATAATTACTCTTCTCCTTGGAAAAGATGCTTGCTTACTAGATTCCAGCCTACCTGTTACTCACCTGTACCACAAAGTCCCTGTGTGTACAGCATCTATTGGAGCCATCTTACATTACTTTCATGGGACTCAGAAAAAAAGGAAAGCAACACAAACACATGGTTTGTTGTGCTGTGAAAAATAAAATTAATTTCTAGCTCAGGGTACTTTTGTTTTCTTTACGAATCCATGAAGAGTAACTGGTTGCTTATCAATTTGTAAACTGAATAAGGTCAAGTTTTGTACCTATAATTTGTCTTGCAGAGATACTATCAGGGCATGCGAATTTAAAAGTGTATGCCACTGTAAAATGTGCTTTTGTAAGCTGTCATAAGTAGTGAATAATAATTTAAGCAAAGAAAAGCTACTTTTATGAAAAATTAGACACAAAATTTATTTGAATGTAATTATCTAAAACAGTCTATGAAATAACCTTGGCCAATCAAACAATTTAACAATATGAGAAAAATTCTGTACTGCATCTTTCCAAATCTTCAGCTCATATCATCAAACTAAAAGAGACTTAAGGTGAGATCATGTCAAGGAATGACAATGGGATGGAGTCGGTGATGTCTAGAATATGGAGGATTGCTCTAAACGTGATCGAAATTTTAAATAAAGAGCTGGTTTTAAAAAGTAGAGCAAAGTATCAAAAAGATATCTGCCTAACACAAGAATGGAACAATCCCAACAGCAGTCGACATCTCAGAGAAGATGGGAGACACCTCATGGGGCCCACCCCTTGAGGAAAAGCTACAAGCAACTAACAACTGCTAAAAAAAGGAGAATTAGTCTTTCTCAGAGACTAATTGGCTATATGATAGCAATGGGTTAGGTCTGCACAAACAGGCATACCCAAGCAGGCAGCCATGAATGGACTCAAAAGGCTGCATTTTTATGTTTATTCATTTATATGTATATAAAATAACAATTGTAGAAGAAGAGGAGACTAAATTTTGGAGATAAGGGGGCAGACTTGGGAGGGACAGGAAGATGAGTTGATAAATCATGTAATTATATATTAATTTGGTAAATAAATAGAGCTAAAGGAGAAATACTTTATAAAATATTAAGAAATCTAATAACTTATTATAATAAATATTCTTTGGTTTTCACTTGAACAGTAAATTAAAATATTTAAAATGATCTATAAAATTTAAATGAACACTTGATATTTTATTTTATTGATAATGTTATGACTGTCATCCCTTGTATGCTTTTTGAAATACAGTTGATTAGAATCATATAGATTGAAGAGAAATGTATAAGAGAAACATATAAACACTAAATGGGATTGACCAGGAACTGATCATCCTTATGGCTAGTAATCGGTACACAAAATTTCATCACAACATTCTTTATACATTATGTGTTATGAACAATAAATAGTTATTTCTGTTTTAATGTAACTCCAAGTACCTTCAAATGCTCAATCTCTTTCCTTTAGTCTCTGGGGTGATGAGATTACAGGTAAACCAGCCACCACACCAGCCATATAACAAATAACAATTTTTAAAATTTGAGACAACAAATGTTTTTTTTAATTTTATTTTATTAATTTATTCTTGTTACAACTCAATGGTTATCCCATCCCTTGTATCCTCCTATTCCTCCCTCCCTCCCATTTTCCCCTTACTCCCCTCCCCTATGACTGTGCCTGAGGGGGACTTCCTCCCCCTGTATATGCTCATAGGGTATCAAGTCTCTTCTTGGTAACCTGCTGTCCTTCCTCTGAGTGCCACCAGGTCTCCCGATCCAGGGGACATGGTCAAATATGGGGCACCAGAGTACGTGTGAAAGTCAGACCCCACTCTCCACTCAAGAGTAGAGAATGTCCCGTCCTTGGTTAGATCTGGGTAGCGCTTTGAAGTTTACCGCCTGTATTGTCCTTGGCTGGTGCCATAGTTTGAGTGGGACCCCTGGGCCCAAATCTGCCTATCATAATGTTCTTCTTGAAGTTTCTAGGACGCTCTGGATCCTTCTACTGTGCCATTCTCCCATGTTTCTCTCATCTAGAGTCCCAATAGGATGTCCTCCCCTCTGTCCCAGTTTCCTGGTAAGTGAAGATTTTCATGGGACATGCCCCTTGGGCTAGTATGCAGATATAAGTGAGTATATACCATTTGACTCTTTCTGCTTCTGGGTTAACTCACTCATTATGATCGTTTCTAGTTCAATCCATTTGTCCACAAATTTCAGGAATTCCTTGTTTTTAATAGCTGAGTAGTATCCCATAGTGTAAATGTACCATATTTTCTTTATTCATTCTTCTACTGAGAGACATTTAGGCTGTTTCCATAAACAAGGCTGCTATGAACATGGTTGAGAAAATTTTCTTGTTGTGTGCTAGAGCATCTTCTGGGTATATTCCAAGGAGTAGAATAGCTGGGTCTTGAGGAAGCCCTATTCCCAGTTTTCTGAGATAGCACCAGGCAGATTTTCAAAGTGGCTGTACTAGTTTGCATTCCCACCAGCAATGAAGGAATGTTCTCTCTCTACATCCTCACCAGCATGTGGTGTGACTTGAGTTTTTAATCGTAGCCATTCTGATGGGTGTAAGATGGAATCTCAGTGTCATTTTGATTTTCATTTCCCTGATGACTAAGGAGGTTGAGCAGTTCTTTAAGTGTTTCTCAGCCATTTGATATTCCTCTGTTGAGAATTCTCTGTTTAGTTCCAAGCCCCATTCCTCAATTGGGTTATTTGGTTTGGTGGTGTTTAATTTCTTGAGTTCTTTATATATTTTGGATATTAGACCTTTGTCAGATGTAGGGTTGGTGAAGATCTTTTCCCAGTCTGTAGGCTGTCACTTTGTTCTCTTGACAGTGTCTCCTGCCTTACAGAAGCTTCTCAGCCTCATGAGGTCCCATTTATTAATTGTTGACATTAAGGCCTGGGCTGTTGGTGTTCTGTTCAGGAAGT